>NC_059258.1:6952570-7101413 GCF_017591435.1 Portunus trituberculatus
ACTACTACCACCACCATCAATAACAACCACCACCACCACCACCACCACTCACCTTGACATGCTTAACAAACTGCTCCTGGATCTTCTGGGCGTGTAGGTCTGTGAAGTGAGAGGAAGACAGCACAGAGCGTATGTAGGAGAAGACTTGGTGGCGGCGCATCTTGTCGTCCAAATAACACTCCATTATCTTCTCCAGCTCTCCGCGCTCCTCATACACGTACTCACACACGCGGTAACTGAACACACACACACACACACACATGTAAGAAATGGGTAAATAAGATCAGTATTGCTGGGGTATTTCAAGATATAAACACACATACACACACACATGTACTCATATACCTGGTAACTGCAACACACACACACACAAATGCAGGAAATGGATAGATAAGATTAGTATTGCTAGAGTATTTCAAGACAGACACACACACACACACACACACACACACACACACACACACACACACACACACACACACACACAGAGTTATAGAGAGAATAGCTGAAGAGGTCTAGTTTTGCAAGAGTATTTCAACACACACACACACACACACACCCGGTAGCTCAGTGGTTAGAGCGCTGGCTTCAAGCCAGAGGACCGGGTTCCATTCCCCGGCCGGGTGGAGATATTTGGGTGTGTCTCCTTTCACGTGTAGCCCCTGTTCACCTAGCAGTGAGTAGTTACATGTAAATCGAGGAGTTGTGACCTTGTTGTCCCGGTGTGTGGTGTGTGCCTGGTCTCAGGCCTATCCCAAGATCGGAAATAAAGAGCTCTGAGCTCGTTCCGTTAGGTAACGTCTGGCTGTCTCGTCAGAGACTGCAGCAGATCAAACAGTGAAACATACACACACACACACACACACACACACACACACACACACACACACACACACACACTCTAAGATATACAAAAACAGCTATTCATGTCTCAAATTGCACGAGTACTTCAAACACACACACACACACACAGAATGTACAAGGAAATGTGCACATGGATGACATTAAGATACCTAAAAAGGAGTTACATAAAATGTTGGAAGAACTTAAAGATGATAAAGCGATGGGACCAGATGAAGTTTCAGGAAAATTATTGAAGGAGTGTAGAGAAGAATTGATTGATCCATTATATGATATTATAAGGTGTTCATTAGAAACAGGGAAAGTACCAGTAGAGTGGAAGAGAGATGAAGTGGTGCCCATTTATAAGGGAGGCAGTAAGGAAGAGCCTCTTAACTATAGACCTGTGTCTCTAACAAGTGTGGTCGGTAAGATTTGTGAGAGGGTGATAAAGAAATATTGGATACGGTTCCTGGAGGATCATAAGTTATTATCGGATCATCAATTTGGCTTCAGGAAAGGGAGGTCATGTGTAACAAATCTACTGAGCTTTTATTCAAGAGTGGTTGACAAAATACAAGAGAGAGGGATGGATGGACTGTGTATATTTGGATTTAAAGAAAGCTTTTGACAAGGTACCTCACATGAGACTGTTATGGAAAGTAGAGATTTATGGAGGACTGAAAGGAAAAGTGTTAAAGTGGATGGAAAACTACTTGAGATGGAGGAGATGAGAACGGTAATAAGGGATGCAAAGTCGGACTGGTTGGTGGTGGAGAGTGGAGTCCCACAAGGCTCAGTGCTGGCACCAATACTTTTCCTTGTATATATTAATGACATGCCAGAGGGAGTAAACAGTTATATTAATTTGTTTGCGGATGATGCGAAGTTGTGTAGGTGTGTGAAGAGTGAAGAAGATTGTGAAATTTTACAGGCAGACCTGGATAAGATTTGGGAGTGGAGCAAGAGGTGGCAAATGGAATTTAATCTGAGCAAAAGTCATGTGATGGAGATGGGAAGAGTGGAAGACGGCCAAGAGGGTCATATAAGATGGGTGAAGAAGTAGTGTTGAAAAAGGTGGAAAAGGAAAAGGATTTGGGAGTGATAATACAAGACCATGGGCAGTTTGAGGCTCATATTGATAAGATGTTTGGAGAAACGTATAATTTGATAAAAATATTGGATTAGCCTTCCATTATATGGATAAAGATATGATGAAGAAATTAATTAGTATGGTAATTAGACCAAGATTGGAATATGCTGGAGTGGTTTGGTCCCCTTATAAAAAGAAGCATATAAGGAAGTTGGAGAGATTGCAGAGAATGGCAACAAAAATGGTTCCGGAATTGGCAGAAATGACCTATGAGGAGAGATTAAAAGAAATGAATTTGCTTACCTTGGAACAAAGAAGAGAAAGAGGAGATTTAATACAGGTTTATAAACTGTTGAATGGACTGGATGAAGTGGATAATGAGCAAATGATGTTGAGAGAGGAAAACTTAAATAGAACTACAAGATCGCATAGTAAAAAGATAGCCAAGGGAATATGCTTGAAGGATGTGAAGAAATATAGTTTCCCACAAAGATGTGTGGAGGTGTGGAATGGTTTGAGTGAGGAGGTGGTGTCAGCGAGGAGTGTGCATAGTTTTAAAGGAAAGTTGGATGTGTGTAGATATGGAGACGGGGCCACACGAGTATGATACCCAGGCCCTGTAAAATTACAACTAGATGAATACAACTAGGTGAATACACACACACACACACACACACACACACACACACACACACACACACACACTTGATAATAGACACACATGCAAAAGTTATCTGGATTTCTTATTGTCATGATATTTGAGGGAAAAGACACCAGATATAATACTGAACGGATACTTGAGAGAACACACACATACACACTTTATACACACAAACACACATACTCTTAAATAAATCTAGTACTGCTTGTATATTTAAAACACCTACATACATACACACACACATATATACACTATGCACACAAACACACAGTTAACCCCTTCAATACTGGGACACATTTTTACTTTGAGATTTGTGTACCATTAGACCATTTTATTGACATTAGAAAGTGTCTATGGAGGTCAAAAGATTAATGGCAAGTTTCTGAAGCTGTATAAAACCACCAAATAGAAACTACAATGAATATGAAAATGCGTCATGATATTAAAGGGCTTAAATAAATCAAGTATTGCTTATATATTTCAAACACATACACACACACACACACACACACACACACACACACACACACACACACACACACACACACACACACACACACTCACATACATACATACATACACACACTTGCTAGCCTAACCTCCCAAACACACAAAGCTAAACAATGCACCACTGCACAAAAAAACTAGAATATTTAACACAATAAATCCTAACCTAAACTTCCAACCCTAACTTCAAGACTAACCTACCCTAACCTAACCTAATCTTCTGACCCCATGTTCACAACTCCGCCCCTAACTTAACCTAACCTTCCAAGCCCATACTTACAACTCTGCCTCCCGTGCTCTCTTCAACAGGTACTCAGGGTCGTAGTGAGCCATGCCGCCGCCCTGAAGCAGCTCAAGTAAGGCAGTCTGTCTCTCGTCGCGGTAACTCCCAGTGTCCGAGGAGGTGAGGTGGCACAGGACCTGATGGGGGAAGGGGGAATGTTAGGTTAGGTTAGGTTGAATGTAGTGTTTTGCTTGCTATCTCTCTCTCTCTCTCTCTCTCTCTCTCTCTCTCTCTCTCTCTCTCTCTCTCTCTCTCCTTCCTGTGTTCCTATGTTCCTAGGTTAAATGTATGAAGTGTCTGTGTTGTGTTTTGTGTTGTGGTGTTGCAATGAAGGTGTTTAGTTTGTTATTTGCAGCTGGTGTTGTGGCTTTCTCATCACTGCAAACACAAGTAAATGTTGTAAAAAGCTTCCCACTCTTTCTGCGTACTTAAGCCTAAAAACTTCTAATTTACTGGTGGTGTTCCCTCTGCAGCCCCTCGCCACTGCACCACCCCAGCACCACAACAGCGGTGCAGCACACACCTGGTCAAAGAGCTGTCTGTTGATGGCAATGGCGTCGTGCTGCTTGGACATCTGGCGAGCAATGAAGGTGAAGAGTGAGCCGAGCTGCGTGGGGCCAAACTCCCTGTCGTTGACCATCACCTGGATGAGAATGTCCACCACCCGCTGCCGCTGCTGCATGCCCAGCTCAGACGTGAATTCCTCCTCCTCGAAGGCCAGCGCCAGCACATTGAGGAACTCCCGTGTGTCGAAGCGCAGCAGTGTGCGCAGCAGAGGGAAGGACGGCTCCGTGGGCTGTGCGTTCTTGGAGTGCAGGCAGGTCAGGGACTTGAAGATCTCGTGCTTCACCTGCAACCACCACCACACTGTCAACCCTAACCACTCCTCCTAGATGACACAGTTCGCTGGTGGCCAAAGTGCCACCACCAACACCACTTACACCACCACCACCACCACACTGCCTCACCTGCTTGAGCTGCTGTGGGCTTATCTCGCCGTGTGGGTAGGCCCGGCCCGCCAGGCAGCACGACACATACACCAGGATCTTGTTGCCCAGCGTGACCTGGCCATCCTGCAGGGCCTGGCCAATATCCAGGGCGCCCCGCAGCTCTGTCACCAGCTCCTCCAGCGGCGTGACAAAGTCCCCCATGCCGCGGGTGTAGATGTAGAAGATGGCATCGTAGAGGCCGTGGGCCCAGCACAGCGTCATGGCCTGGTGCAGGTCCAGTGATGGCACGGACAGGTGCACGATGCAGGCCTCCGCAGCTTGCAGCCGCCCACACGCCTCCTGGTGCGACAGCAGGCACTGACTGATGCTCGGTGACATCTCTGCCAGCTGGTCATTCAGGATGTATGGCTCCAACGCCTCCAGGAAGATGCCTGCACCACAATGCAGCACATCACAACACAACACATCACTCACACACTGCTGCACTACTAACACCACCACCACCACCCTTACTGTGTACACCCCTAATGCAACACCACCACTCTTTATGAATGTCACCAAAAATGTTACACACATACACACACACACACACCACAGCCTCACCCTTGGAGATGGCATCCTCACTGAAGGTGTCCCAGATGCGTCCAAACAACATGTCTCTGAGGCCGGCCCCCACTGCCACACGCACACACAGCGGCACCAGCTGCGTGTAGTGCTGCGTCAAAGCTGTCAGGTTGCCACGCTCCGGCACACTGTCCAGTGCTGAGTCCAGGTACTGACCCAGCAGCTCATTGATCTTGTCCTGCACCAGCTACAGACACAACACACTCATTACACACGGCTGTTCTTTTTGCTTATTCGTTCCATCCTTATCTATTCATCTATTCTTTGTATCTTTCTATATTTTGGTGTTTTTGTTTATCTATCTATTAATTTTATCTTTATTCATTATTAATTTACTCTATTTCACTTAATTCTTATATTCTTATTCATCTATTCATTCATTTCTTCCTTATTTTATTTATCTATTTACTCTTTTTTAGGATATTTTAATGTCCTTTTCTATCTATTTATTCATTTCAACAATATCTGTCTACTTATTAACTCTATCTTACTTGTATTCATGTACCTTTACCTAAAAAGTGACAATTACACCACCACATCCAATGACAAAAAGTAAACAAGCCCCACACTCACACTTTAAGGACAAACTAGATAAATGGAGATATGGAGACAGCACACTATGAGCCTCACCTCAAACCCTGTACAATACAACTAGGTTAATACAACTAGGTAAATACACACACACACACACACACACACACACACACACACACACACACACACACACAAGAAGTGGAGGAAGAGGAAGAGGAAGAGGAAGAGGAGGAGGAGGAGGAGGAAGTGTAACAAATTTATTGAGTTTCTACTCTAGAATAGTTGATAAAGTACAAGAGAGAGAGGGATGGATTGACTGTATTTATTTAGATTTAAAAAAGGCATTTGATAAAGTGCCACATGAAAGATTACTATGGAAGTTCGAGGAGAAGGGTGGCTTAAAAGGAAGCACATTGAGATGGATGAAAAATTACTTGAGGGGGAGAGAAATAAGGACGATAGTTTAAGATATGAAGTCCAAGTGGAGAACAGTAGACAGCGGAGTGCCACAGGGGTCAGTATTGGCGCCAATACTTTTTCTCATTTATATTAACGACATGCCAGAAGGAGTGAACAGCTACATAAATCTGTTTGCGGATGATGCGAAACTGTGCAGTCATTAAACAAAAAGAGGATTGTGAAATATTACAGGAAGACTTAAACAAGATCTGGAAATAGAGTAAAAATTGGGAGATGGAATTCAATGTGGACAAAAGCCATGCCATGGAAATGGGAAAAAGTGAAAGACGACCAGTGGGAATCTATAAGATGGGAGATGGAGTAGAACTAGAAAAAGTAAAAAAGGAAAAGGACTTGGGAGTGACAATGGAAGAAAACAATCAACCGGTAAGCCATACTGATAGAATTTTCAGAGAGACGTCTAATTTGCTAAGGAATACTGGATTAGCATTTCACTATATGGACAAAGAAATGATGAAGAAATTGATAAGTACTAAAATAAGACCTAGATTGGAATATGCAGGAGTTGTGTGGACCCCCTATAAAAAGAAACAAAGAAATTGGAGAGACTACAAAAAATGGCTACAAGAATGATTCCAGAATTTAAAGGGATGACATATGAGGAGAGACTAAAAGCTATGGATCTACCAACCCTGGAACAGAGAAGAGAGAGAGGATCTGATACAGGTTTATAAATTGATTAACGGAATGGATCAAGTGGATAATGAGAAACTAATCCTTAGAGAAGAATATGACATTAGAAGCACAAGATCGCATAGCAAGAAACTGAGGATGGGAAGATGTCTGAGAAATGTTAAAAAAATTAGTTTCCCGAAAAGATGTGTTGAGACTTGGAACAGTTTGAGTGAGGAAGTGGTGTCAGCAAAGAGTGTACATAGTTTTAAAGAAAAATTGGATAAGTGTAGATATGGAGACAGGGCCACACGAGCATAAAGTCCAGGCCCTGTAAAACTACAACTAGGTAAATACAACTAAGTAAATACACACACCGGTAGCTCAGTGGTTAGAGCGCTGGCTTCACAAGCCAGAGGACCGGGGTTCAATTGCCGGGTGGAGATATTTGGGTGTGTCTCCTTTCACATGTAGCCCCTGTTCACCTAGCAGTGAGTCAGGCCTATAAGATTGGATGTAAATCGAGGCAGTTGTGACCTGAAGAAAATTCTGGAGTTAGAAGGTAAAATTGAAAAACTGTTTGTCCCTAATTAAAGTGAATTGCGAAAATGTGGTGTGTGCCTGGTCTCAGGCCTGAAATTATAGATCAACAGATCATAGAAGAGAAGATTGCTGAGAAAGTGGTGAAGGTTATTAAGATTGGAAATAATGTGGAGGACTTCCATAGAATTGGAAAGTTCACAAGAGAAGGTATGAGGCCAATAAGAATCAAACTTAAGTCACAAAAGGATGTAGATGAATTGGTGGAGAAGCTCTGAGCATAACCCAGAAAAGTACAGCAAGAAAGGACTTGATTACTTGAGGACAAGAACCCAGATATTGTGGGTCTTACTGAAACAAAACTGAGAGAGGAGAAGACCTGATGAAGGTTGGAGAAGGGAAATATAACCATGGGAAAGGCAGAAGTGCTAAAGATCAGAGCAGAAACTAATGGCTGTCTGGTCAATGGAAGGATCAGAGACAACATGGGGAAATACACTATTGACACTGGCAATGGAAAATGTGTTAACTCAGTGGGTCAAAGAAGATACTAGGTTTGGAGGAGGGAGCAGACTGGACTTGGTCTTTAGTACAGAGCCAATGGTCATTGAGGAGATGAGGGTGGAGTGCCCTTTAGCAAAGAGTGATCATGCAGTTTTGGAGTTCAAGGTGATAGACGAAGAGAAATCTAGAAGAAATGAAGAATATAAAGTGGGAAGATGGAATTATGCCAAGACAGATTTTGGAAACCTAAAGAAATTCTTTCAAGAGACAAATTGGATGAAATTCAAGAGTGCTAAGGGAGCAAATGAAAAGTGGAAGGAATTTATAAAAATATACAAAGAAGGTGAGAAAAAATTTGTACCAATAAGACAACATAAAGTTGGAAAGCAGGACTGGTTTAACGATAGATGTGAAAAGGCTAGAACAAGAAAAGAGGATGCATGGAAGAGGTGGAGAAGGAAAAGACGGATTAAGCACTTAAAGAAACACATAAGGAAACACACACACACACACACACACACACACACACACACAACAAAGCTAAGGCCGAAATAAAGCTAGACTGGTTTGTTGTAAAACACTACAAAGTATGGAGAAATGATAGAAAAATAAAGGAGGTGGTGGTATAATGGTTCTTACTAAGGAAGATCTGATAGTGAAGGAGGTGAACTATAGTAAGAGAAATGAGGAAGTGATAAGTATGCTTATAACAGATGGCAAGAGGGACATTAATATTATAACAGTATACATACCACCCAGAACCAGTGCTTGGGAATATGAACAGTACCAAATGGTGATGAGAAATACTCTAGACAGAATGAAGCAAGAACTCATCAGAAAGGATAGAGTGATGATAGTTGGAGACTTTAATTGTAAAGAAATAGTGTGGGAAGACTACGAAGTGGTGAACGGTGGTGAGTGGGCAGAGGAATTGTTAAAGGTAGCAACAAATAACTTGATGACACAGTGGGTGAGATCACCAACAAGGTGCAGGGGACAAGATGTTGCAGCAAGGTTGGATTTGGTATTTACCAGGGCATCTCTAAAAGAGGAAATTGAACATGAATGTCCCTTGGGGAAAAGCGATCATGATGTCCTAAGCTTTGAGCTGGATACGGAATTAAGCACGAATAAGATTGTGGAACAGGGAGGAAAAATTAAATTATATTAGGGCAAATTATAACCATATAAGGGAGTTCTTTAATGAAATTGACTGGTCCGTGGTATACCAGGAAAGGGATATGCAATTGAAATACGATAAATTTATGGATTTGTATAACTCTGCTGTGAAAAAGTTTGTGCCATATTACAGAAAGAGGACTTTAAATAATAAACAGTGGTTTAATAGAAATTGTGAAGAAGCAAAAAAGAACAAAGAAAAGGCATGGAAGAAACTTAAGAAAAACAGTGATGTATTATCAAGAGAAGTTTACAAAACAGCAAGGAATAGATATGTTGAAGTAAGGAGAACAGCACAGAAGGAATATGAACAGAGGGTGGTGGAAAACTGTGATAGTGACCCTAAAATGTTTTATAAATTCATAAATGGAAAACTAAATATAAGGGAGGCAATAGTAAAGGTAAAAAACGGGGAAGAAGTATATGAGGATGCTGGAGATATAGCTGAAATTTTGAACGACAACTTTTGCAAAGTGTTTACTTTTATGGGAGGAAGACCTACGGAAATAAAGCAAATGCAGGACATCATGGTTACTAAGGAAGATGTAAGGAAAATTATAAGCAATCTGGATATTAATAAATCAATGGGGCCTGATGGCATATCTGGGAGGTTGCTAAATGAATGTAAGGATCGAATGTTGAACCCCGTATTTGATATTGTGGAAACCTCCATACGAACAGGATTAGTCCTGAAAGAGTGGAAGGAGTTGACATTGTGCCTATATATAAGAATGGTAGTAGAATGGAACCGCTAAATTATAGACCAGTATCGTTGACTAGTATATTGTGCAAGGTATGTGAAGAAGTAATTAAAGCTAAGTGGAGTGAGTATCTAGAAAGTGAAAACATTCTGAGTGAAAGACAGTTTGGTTTCAGAAAAGGAAGATCGTGTGTATCCAATTTATTATGTTTTTATTCAAGAGTGACTGACATACTACAACATAGAGAGGGATGGGTGGATGCTATCTACCTGGACTTGAGAAAGGCCTTTGATAAAGTACCACACAATAGACTGATGTGGAAACTAAAGAAGATTGGAGGAGTAAATGATAAACTAGCAAAATGGATGGAAAATTACTTAATGGGAAGAGAAATGAGAACAGTGGTGAGAGGAAGGAAGTCCGAGTGGAAGAAGGTAACCAGTGGAGTTCCACAAGGGTCAGTGCTTGGTCCCATCATGTTTTGATTTATGTTAATGATATGCCAGTAGGAATTGACAGTTACATGAACATGTTTGCAGACGATACTAAAATTATGAGGAGAGTAAAGAATGTGGAAGATTGTAACAAGTTACAGGAAGATCTTGATAAAATATATGAGTGGAGTAAGGAGTGGCAGATGGAATTTAATATAGACAAGACCCATGTTATGAAAATGGGAAGAAGTAGATACAGACCAAACTGGGATTACAGGCTGGGTGATGAGAAAATTAAAGAGACCAATGAGGAGAAAGACTTAGGAGTAACGTGCAAAACACTTTGTCACCGGAAAAACACATTAACAAGATTTTTTGGAAAACATAGAACATGCTTCAAAATATTGGCCTTGCATTCCACTACCTAGATGAAGGAATGATGAAGAAGATATTATGTACCTTAATAAGACCCCAGTTAGAATATGCAGCTTGTGTCTGGTCACCGCATATGAAAAAAATGTGAAGAAGGTAGAAAGGGTACAGAGGCTGGCAACAAGGATGGTACCAGGACTCAGGGAGTTAGACTATGAGGAAAGACTGAGGAAGCTGGGGCTGACCACATTAGAAGAGAGAAGAACAAGAGGAGACATGATAACTATGTATAAATTGGTGAACAAGATTGACATACTGGACAGAGAGTTGATAAAGGTGACCACAAGTAATCATCTCCGAGGACATGGAAAAAAGCTAATAAAAGACATCTGTCTAAATGACGTGAGAAAATACAGTTTCCCGCATCATAGCATTGATAAGTGGAATAAACTGAGCAGTGATGTCGTTGACGCAGTGTGTGTCAATCAGATGAAAGAGAGATATGACAGGAATGGACAAGGAAACAAGACACAGAGAGCTTAGCTCGGGCACTGTAATACACAAATTGGTAAATACAAATAGGTAAATACACACACAATAGTAAATGATATTGAGAAGATAGACAAAGAAGACCTGGTGCTGTTGACGGAAGAAGATGGAAGGACAAGAGGACTTGAAAAGAAGATCAGGATGAGGCAGTGTGTGAAGAATATTGGAAAGAACAGTTTTCCACACAGAATGGTGGAAAAATGGAATGCATTGGATAATGGAATTATTACAGCACAAAGTGTGCATAAATTTAAAGAAAAACTAGATAAATGGAGATATGGAGACAGGACACCATGAGCCCAGCTCAAACCCTGCACAATACAACTAGGTAAATACACACACACACACACACACACACACACACACACACACACACACACACACACACACACACACACACGACCTAACACCTGTTGCCTCCTCTCCTTGCGGTGCTTGAGTCCCACGATGGCCTGTGCCTTGTCCTGGTAGATGTCGAGGGCCAGCTGCAGCGCCTCCTGCATGTGGCCCGTCCTCACCAGGTGGTCCAGCCGGTCTACCCATGAACGCACTGTTACCACCTGCACATTGAAGCTAAGGTTAATTTGGTGTAGGGTAGGGTAGGGTAAGGTAAGGTAAGGTAAGGTAAGGTAAGGTAAGGTAAGGTAAGGTAAGGTAAGGTAAGGTAGGGTAGGGTAGGCTATGGGCTGGGTTGGGTTTGGTTTTCTTTAATTTAGGTTTGTTTATATCTTTTTAAGTTTGTTTGCGTTATATTAAGTTAGTTTTTTCTCCCTTCAATTTGTGTTTGTTGATATATTTTTAGTTTGTTTGGGTTGGATTTGGTTATGTTAGGTTAATTTTCCTTTATTCTCATTTTTACCTTTTTTTTCAGGTTTGTTTAGGTTCTTTGTATATTTTTTTTCTTTTGGTATGAATTCATTGGTTCGTAAGTTGTTGCAGTTTTGTTAGATGAAGTTAGTTTTTCTTCATTTTGAGTTTGCTTCATGTTTATTTGGGCTCTATGCATATTTTTCTGGTCTTCAAAACAAATTCACTGGTCCTCTTTAAGCTGTTCTTTTTTCAGTAAGTATTTTTCAACATAAACAATCCATGGCCTTCACCGTGGTTGTGGCTGTGTCCGTCAGTCTCTCACCTGGAATGACTTGGTCCCCAGCAGCAGCACCTGTGACCCACAGCTCACCATGGAGTGGTAGCATGCCCGCTCCCCCGCCAAGGCCTGTGTGGGCGTGGTGCAGGTGTGTTACTTAAAAACACCAGGGAAATGAGGTGAGAGTAAGGAGGAAAAAGGGAGGAAAAATTAACAGAACAGCAACAAGTTCATCACAGGAGAGAGCATAAACAATGCATGTTAAACACATAACACACATGTGCACACACACACACACACCATATTGATAGAATTTTCAGAGAGACATAATTTGCTAAGGAATATTGGATTAGCATTTCACTACATGGTCAAAGAAATGATGAAGAAATTGATAAGTACTATAATAAGACCCAGATTAGAATATGCAGGAGTTGTGTGGACCCCCCATAAAAAGAAACACATAAGGAAGTTGGAGACTACAAAAAATGGCTGCAAGAATGTTCCATAATTTGAAGGGATGACATATGAGGAGAGACTAAAGGCTATGGATCTACCAACCCTGGAACAGAGAAGGGAGAGAGGGATCTGATACAAGTTTATAAATTGATTAACGGAATGGATCAAGTGGATAATGAGAAACTGATCCTGAGAGAAGAATATGACATTAGAAGCACAAGATCGCATAGTAAAAAACTGAGGAAGGGAAGATGTCTGAGAGATGTTAAAAAATATAGTTTCCCGCAAAGATGTGTTGAGACTTGGAACAGTTTGAGTGAGGAAGTGGTGTCAGCAAAGATTGCGCATAGTTTTAAAGAAAAATTGGATAAGTGTAGATATGGAGACAGGGCCACACGAGCGTAAAGTCCAGGCCCTGTAAAACTACAACTAAGTAAATACACCAGAAACACCCTTACAAAACACACACACACACATACCCTCCCCCACACACACACACATACAGCAAAAATCACCCATACAAAACACACACAAATCCCTGACACACCCTAACAAGCACACAGCATTCTCCCTCCCCACACACACACACACACACACAACCACTACAAACACACCATTGCCTTGCTGACATTCCCCCCAGTGGCTATGGCCTTGAACTGTGGTGAGGCATAGACCAGACCAAGAGGGGCCAAGTCAAGACGCTCCAGCTCCTCCTGTGTCTTGACGTCCACCACATGCAGCCTCTCCCTGGCATCCATGAGGGCCAGCGTTCGTGTGTTGAGCCAAGCCAGACCCTGCACTACGTAAGGTAAGGACATCTTCTGCAGCGCCACAAACTGCAGCTCCTCCTGGCTTCCGTGGGTGACCTGTGGGGTGTTGCGGTTAGGTTAGGTTAGGTGTGGTTTGGATGGTATAGGGTATGTTAGATTAGGTTAGTGTTGGGTTGGTTTAGGTGCAGTGTAAGGGTGTGTCATAATGGTATCTGTGAGGTAGGTTAAGTTAAGTTTGGTTAGGTTATTTATCTATTCATTTTTTATCTATCATTATTTATTCTTTAAGTTAGGTTAGGTCATATCAGGCTAGTGTTTGGTTGGTTTGCGTGTGGTGTGAAGGTGTGAACATGGTGAAATCAGTTAAGATGTTTAAGTTACGTTAAGCTGGTTTATAGTTTATGTGCATGTGTTATGAGAGTGTGAGGTGGTGTTTGGATGGTTTGGTGGTGATGTGAGGTGGTGGAATAGCCATGTTAGTTACCTATGCCATCTTTTGGCACCACCACTACAATCACTTCACCACCACCACCACTACCACAAGCAATACCTGATAGAAATAGATGGAGTGCTCCCTGCCAAACGCCAGCACAGGATCAATAACTCTGGTGCCGTCGGACATCTGGATCACCACAAACTGCCATGCGAGGAGAGGCAGTGTGGCCGGTGAAGCCTTCAGAGGATGTGAGAACAGGACCTTCAGCTGCGGCCTCAGTGACACAACAATGACCTGCGGAGGATTACAAAATTGTACACACACACACACAAAACTAACAAGAAATGGAGTTAAAATTGAGAAAAATGTTTAAATAAGTGATGCAAAAAGTAATCCATGGAGACTATTTGTGGTTGAAGGTGCATAAGGGTAGTCAAAACTCTTAGCGTCAGTAGTCAGGGTAAGAAATAATAAAGTTAAGATTGAGATAAGGGTTTCAATAAGGTTCTTTCAGTGATGCAATGATCTGCGGAGGAAATCAAACTTGTACACAGAAATATTTTCAGAACAAAACAATTCAGTAAAACAAAACAAAATGCATAAAAGCTTAATGTAACTTAACATAGTTTAACCCTTTGAGAAAAACACTTCAACAAACCAAATATGAAAAACTGAAGTCAACCTAACCTAAACCCTAAGAACAAACAACTGAGAATAAAATAAAACTTTACTTAATATATGAAAAAAAGAGCATCAAAAAGTTCCCCTAACAACCAAAACCCTTGAAAAACAATAATTTGAAAAGAACAACCAAAAAACACACAGAAAAAACTGAACCTGAACTAACCAAGCCTATAAAAAAACAAATAAATAAATAAAATAAAATAAGAGTAGAAAAATCCATTTAAAAAAACTCAACTTATGCTAACCAAACCCAACCATTCAAAATCAAACACTATTTAAAACAACACTGTGATAAAAAAAAAAAATAAATAAATAAATAAATAAATAAATAAATAAATAACAAAACAAAATAAAATGAAGTAATAACAATAATAAAAATAATAATAACAACAATAATAATAGTAAATAAATAAATAAAATACCTGAACTTATCCAAACCTGTGAAGAAGTAAATAATAATGAAAAAAAATAGAAATGCACAGGCCAACTTTCTAACCTAACCTAACCTAACCTTGGATATTGTTGCCATGGCCAGGATAACGGTCTCCACTGATGGCGTGGCTCTGAACTGTGACATGAGGAGTGGCTCGATGGTGCACACTTCCCCTCGGCTGCCGGAGAAGATGCACCGCGATTCATTAGAGTTGAGGCCCATCGTGCGCTTCACCGACAACTCAAACACCGAGCCACCGCTGTCGCTGATCACCGCCACACCAGGGTAGTCCGTCCACTGCGGGGATAAACAAACTACATGAACAAATTGAGGGAGAGATAGATAAACTTGTGAAAGATAAACAAACTAGTAAATAAAAAAAAATATGCAGGAGGAACGTTGAAGGAAATTAAGGGATAAATAAACTAGATGAATGAATGTCCACTGCAGTGATGAACTAATGAGGCAAATGAAATTGAACCGAGACAAAGGATCTAAGAACATCAAACGAGCGCAAGAGAGACATTAGCCTCCTTCATCTCTTTTTCCTTTGTTCTAATTTCAATGTTAGATTCAAAGGATAAAGAGGTGAAGGAGGATAATCTATCTCTTGCGCTTGTTTGATGTTCTTAGATCCTTTGTCTCTCGGATTGATTTTATTTGCTTAACTAATTCATCAGAAGCAATACCCAGGCACATGAAGAAAGGAGATATACTAGATTAAATTAAGGTCTGACGGATGAGCTTGTGGGTAGTCTGTCCACTGTGGGGATAAACAAACTATATGAATAATTAAGGAGTGATTGATAAGCTTGTGAAAGATTGATACACACACAAGTAAATGTTTTTATAACTACTGTTCAGTTTGTTCATTTAGAGAGAGGCTGAAGAAAATGACTAGTTTTATGTCATTCTTTAGTGTGTCTACCCCCATTAAGTTAGAGAACAAAGAAGAGAATCTGAATTTAAACTTGTATTTCTACAGCTTACCTTTAGGAAGCAGAGGTTTTCAGGTAAATATAATCTTAATCTAACCCAACCTAACCCAGCCTAACTTAACTTAACATAGCTTAACCTAACCCAACCTAACATAACTTATCCTAACCTTAACATAACCTAACCTAACCCAACCTAACATAGCTTAACCTAACCTAACCTAACCCAACCACACCACACCACACCACACCAGAGCAGACCTTTAGATGCAGTACAGCTGTGAAGGGAGTATGTGCATCTGAGATGGTCTGCAGCAGCTTACTGGAGGTCAGGTCAAAGAGGCAGATTTGACCCTTAGCGAACCCTGCCAGCAGCCTCGTGCAGTCAGGGTTGAGGGCCAGTGCTGACACTGCCCCAAACTGTTCCCCATGCTGGAAAAGATCAGGGAGTGTTAGGAAGTGTTAGGGCTCTGTCTTGTAGATAGAGGAAGGTGAGTGAGTGAGTGAGTGAGGGAGGGAGGGAGGGAGGGAAGGAGGAAAGGAGGGAAGGAAGGAAGGAGAGAGAACAGGAGAGGAGAGAAGAGAAGAGATGAGATGAGAGGAAGGAAAAGGAAAAGGAAAAGAGAAAGAAAAAGAAAAGGAGAGAAGAGAGAAGTGAGAAGGAGAGAGAAAAAGAAGGAAGGAAGGAAGGAAGGAAGGGAGGAGAGGAGAGGAGAGGAGAGGAGAGGAGAGGAGAGGAGAGGAGAGGAGAGGAAGAGGAGAGGGAGGAAGAGGAGAGGAGAGGAGAGGAAAGGAGAGGAGAGGAGAGAAAGGAAATGAAGTGAGACATAGAGGAAGGAAAAAAAGAAAAAAAATAAATAAATAAGAAAGGAAAGAATTAATGAGAGAAAAAAATAAATAAAATAAATAATAAAAACAATAATTCAAATCTTAAGCAACAAAAATTAACAAACACAAACTTCCAGACACAACAATCATTCCATTAAAACACATCCAAACAGCACAAAGAAACCCAAACAAACACTGACACACCCTGACTTGCTAAACTATCCTACTCAAGACAACAAAGCATATCAAGAAACACATGAATATCTCAATCAATGAAAACTGAATCTACACATCAAAGCACCCACAAAAAAGGATTGAAAGACCAGAATTAAAAAAATACAGATACAAACACAACCTTTCCACTAAAACACGTCCAAACTAGAATGAAAGAGACAAAAAGCATAAAAAATGAGAAAACATGAAAAAAAAAAAAGCACGGATACAAACACAAGATCTTTCCACTTAAACACATCCAAACTAAAGCAAAACAGACAAAAAGCATAAGAAAAAACAAAACATTTGAAAGAACAATGAAGAGACAAGAATTAACAAACACAGAGATACGCTAAAACACATCCAAAGAAATTAAAGACTGGAGAGAGATGCAAACACAAAAACTTTCCATTCAAACACAACTAAACAAAAAGAATAAGAGAGAAAATGTAGAAGAAAAGAGAAAATGTATAAAAAAACAATGAAGAGACCACAATTAACGAATAGATACAAACACAAGATCCTTCCACTCAAACACATCCATCTAAAACACACGTGTCAAATTCAGGCCCGCGGGCCAAATTTGGCCCGCGTTGTAATTATAATTGGCCCGCAAGATCATATCAAATGTGCATTAGAGCTGGCCCGTGGTATATACTGTGCCGCTAATACTACAAATCCCACAATGCTTTGCTATAGTCCTTCTACGGCCTGATGAACACCTTCACTCCGTCCTGAGGCTTTCCTCAGCTCAGAGCCTGACCCCAGACATTGATGAACTTGCATCTAAGAAAAGATGCCAGGTATCTGGCTCAGACCAATGTGCAAAGTAAATCAGAGTGTAGCAAACTGAGCTTGAATATATCTGTTTCTTATGCACTTTTTCTACTGCAAGGCAGGGTCTGTTAATAGTTGAAATGTTGGATTTTTATTAAGTGACATTATAATTTTTGGTTCTTTTGTTGTTGGCTTTGAAAAAGGTTTACTTTAAAAAGGAACTTGAAAGGATACGGGGAGAGACATACTTTATTTATTTATTTAAATAAGAAATGAATACCAGATTCTGTGTTTAAGCAAAGCTAAAGTTTGTTTCCATATGAAAAGGTTAAACATTACATATCAGTTGCAGTTAATTTTTCAATAAATATTGAGTTTGGCCTGTGACTTTACTTCACTGATTAATTTTGGCCCACTGTGAATTTGAGTTTGACACCCATGAGATCCAAATTAACCATGAGACATAAAAACACAAGATCCATGCGTGCTTTGGGGTCCGAGGGGTCTCTAAGCACATGGGTTCGAATCTTGTCCACGTTCCGAGTGTAGGTTGGGCTTCCTCACTCGGGGCAATGGTTTCCTAGCGGGTGGGCTTTGAGATAGGAGGTACCCCATATAATACCCCCTTTATTCCATAAATTCCCATGAAAACCCCACATGGTATAAAAAAAAAAAAAAAAAAACACACACACACACACACACACACACTGTGGAACTTAGAGGAGAAGGGTGGCTTAAAAGGAAGCACATTGAGATTGATGGAAAATTATTAGAAAGGGAGAGAAATAAGGACGGTAGTCAAAGATATGAAGTCCAAGTGGAGAGCAGTAGAAAGCGGAGTGCTGCAGGGGTCAGTATTGGTGCCAATACTTTTTCTCATATATATAAACGACATGACAGAGGGAGTGAACAGCTACATAAATCTGTTTGTGGACGATGCGAAACTGTGCAGAGTTATAAAGCAAAAAGAGGATTGTGAAATACTGCACGAAGATCTAAATAAGATCTGGAAATGGAGTAAAAAGTGGGAGATGGAATTCAATGTGGACAAAAGCCATGTCATGGAAATGGGAAAGAGTGAAAGACGACCAGTGGGAATCTATAAGATGGGAGATGGAGTAGAACTAGAGAAAGTAAAAAAGGAAAAGGACTTGGGAGTGACGATGGAAGAAAACAATCAGCCAGTAAGCCATATTGATAGAATTTTCAGAGAGACATAATTTGCTAAGGAATATTGGATTAGCATTTCACTACATGGACAAAGAAATGATGAAGAAATTGATAAGTACTATAATAAGATCCAGATTGGAATATGCAGTTGTGTGGATGCCCCATAAAAAGAAACACAAGGAAGCTGGAGAGACTACAAAATATGGCTACAAAAATGGTTCCAGAATTTGAAGGGATGACATATGAGGAGAGACTAAAGGCTATGGATCTACCAACCCTGGAACAGAGAAGAGAGAGAGGGGATTTGATACAAGTTTATAAATTGATTATCAGAATGGACCAAGTGGATAATGAGAAACTGATCCTGAGAGAAGAATATGACATTCGAAGCACAAGATCACATAGTAAAAAACTGAGGAAGGGAAGATGTCTGAGAGACGTTAAAAAATATAGTTTCCCGCAGAGATATGTTGAGACTTGGAACAGTTTGAGTGAGGAAGTGGTGTCAGCAAAGAGTGTGCATAGTTTTAAAGAAAAATTGGATAAGTGTAGATATGGAGACAGGGGCACACGAGCGTACAGCCCAGGCCCTGTAAAACTACAACTAGGTAAATACACATTGGCAACACTTGTAAAAGTGTGCACAGAAACTAAGGTAACCAATGATCTTGTGCCTTGTGACTAACCTGTGTGGAGCCAAGACAGCATTTGAGCGCCTGTGTGGGTTCAAAGACCAGGATTAAACCATGACTGGTGCCTATACAGATCACCAGACCCACAGCCATGGTCGTTGGTAGCCCTGCTCCCACTCGGTCCTGCGGTAATGAGGCTGGTTAGCTTAGGTTAGGTTAGGAGTGCAATGCTAAGAATGATAGACAAACACACTGGTGACCTTTAAAGTAGTAATAGGTAGATGAATAAATGAACTTTCAATATAAAAGACAAACTCTGAATAGATTTATGACAGATGAAAAACAAGCTTGCAATATGTAGATAAGAAAAACACAATGAATAAATTAGCGATACATGGATAAACAAATACACACACACACACACACACACACACACACACACACACACACACACACACACACACACACCAGCAGGGACACTCACATGGGCAGACACCAGCTGGGACGCCACACCCTTGAGAATAACGTGCCGCAGAATAGAGCCATGTGTTCTGCTCTGGGGTTCCCGCCGGCCCCTACCGCCCCCAGCACTGTGCCGTTCACTAGAGGAAGTGCGGCTGCGGCTCTCCGAACTGCCGCGGGAGTGCACTGATAGAGTGTCGCCGCCCTCCGTGGAGAAGGAACTCTGGGGGTGTGGTAGGTTGGGTTAGATTAGGTTAGGTTTAAAAAATACAATAATAACTATAACAATAATAAAAATAATAATAATAAAAATAATAATAATAACAAATAATAAAAAAAAGTTACAAAATATTAATAAAGAAAAGAACATTAATTCCAGCCTTCTGATATAATAATAATAATAATAATAATAATAAGAGGAGGAGGAAGAAGAAGAAGAAGAAGAAGAAGAAGAAGAAGAAGAAGAAGAAGAAGAAGAAGAAGAAGAAGAAGAAGAAGAAGAAGAAGAGCAGCAACAACAACAACAACAGCAACAAAAAAAAAAAAAAAAAAAAAAAAAAAAAAAAGAAAAAAGACAGAACAAGAACAAAAAGCGAAGATGATGTAAATAAGAACATTAATAACAACCTTTCTATAATAAAAATAACAATAATAATAATAATACTAAAAAGAACAACAACAACAACAACAACAACAACAACAATGCGCTAACTGTCCCCTGGCATGAGCTGACCTTTGGCTGGGGCGGCGTGGGGTGGGTGAGGTCCAGGTCATCCTCGGACACACTGCCGGGCTCCTCCTCCCTCAAGATGCTCTCCAGTGTGGGCAGCTCACCCACTGGCGGCAGCTGGAACTCCTCATCGTCCAGCTGCAACACACACTACACTGCTATCACTGCTACACTGGTAATACTACTGGTACACTCTGGCAACACACACACAACACTGATACACTCTGGCAACACACACAACACTGGTACACTCTGGCAACACACACACAACGCTGGTACACTCTGGCAACACACACACAACGCTGGTACACTCTGGCAACACACACACAACGCTGGTACACTCTGGCAACACACACACAACACTGGTACACTCTGGCAACACACACACAACACTGATACACTCTGGCAACACACACAACACTGGTACACTCTGGCAACACACACACAACGCTGGTACACTCTGGCAACACACACACAACGCTGGTACACTCTGGCAACACACACACAACACTGGTACACTCTGGCAACACACACAACACTGGTACACTCTTGCAACACACACACAACACTGGTACACTCTGGCAACACACACAACACTGGTATACTCTGGCAACACACACAACACTGGTACACCCTGGCAACACACACAACACTGGTACACCCTGGCAACACACACAACACTGGTACACTCTGGCAACACACACAACATTGGTACACCCTGGCAAAACACACAACACTGGTACACTCTGGCAACACACACAACACTGGTAATACTGGTACACCCTAGCAACACACACACAACACTGGTACACCCTGGCAACACACACAACACTGGTAATACTGGTACACCCTAGCAACACACACACAACACTGGTACATCCTGGCAACGCACAAGACTGCAACACTCTGGCAACACACACACAACACTGGTAATACAGGTGCACCCTGCCAACACATACAACACTCTGGTAACACACAAACACTGGTAACACACAAACACTGGTAATACTGCTACACCCTGCTAACACACACACCACTGCAACACTGGCAACACACACACACAACACTGGTAATACTTGTACACTCTGGCAACACACACAACACTGCAACACTGGCAACACACACAACACTGCAACATTGGCAACACACACAACACTGCAACACTCTGGCAACACACACAACACTGCAACACTCTGGCAACACACACACAACATTGCAACACTCTGGCAACACACACACAACACTGCAACACTCTGGCAACACACACACAACACTGCAACACTCTGGCAATACACACGCAACACTCTTGCAACACACACACAACACTGCAACACTCTGGCAACACACACACAACACTGGTAATACTGGTACACCCTGCCAACAAATACAACACTGCAACACTCTGGCAACACACACACAACACTGGTAATACTGCTACACCCTGCCAACACATACAACACTGCAACACTCTGGCAACACACACACAACACTGGTAATACTGCTACACCCTGCCAACACATACAACACTGCAACACTCTGGCAACACACACAACACTAGTACACCTTGCTTCTCATCATCCAGCTGCAACATACACAACACTGCAACACTACCAACACACACATCACTAGTACACCTTGCTCATCATCCAGCTGCAACACACATCACAACACTGGTAATACTGGTACACCCTGCCAACACACATTACACTGCAACACTCTGGCAATACACACAACACTAATACACTTTGCTCCTCATTGTCCAGCTGCAACACACACACAACACTACAACACTGGTATACTCTGCCAACACACACACAACACTGCAACACTATTACACTCTGGCAATATGCACAACACTGGTACACCCTGCTCCTCATTGTCCAGCTGCAACAAACACACAACACTGCAACACTGGTACACTGCCAACACTGGTAATACTGGTATACTCTGGCAATACACGACACTAGTAACACTGACTAAACAATGGTACAATCTGATAACACTGGAACACTGGTAACATTGACTTAACACTGGTAACACTGCAACACTCCCTTATCTGGTGTGATGCTAATAGTTCTGTTAAGTGCTCACCTGGGTGTTTAAATTGAGCTAACTTCTTACCTAACCTCACCTAACCTAACTCAACCTATTCTAACCTAACAACCTAATGTAACCTAACCTAACCTAACCCAAGAGCTGTGAAGGGGAAGCTGGGAAACAAGAAGTGCTGGAGGGACTTCTATATTAGGACAGTGCCACCAGAACATTAGTAAATAGAATGGCATGTTTCATCTTCATTTTTACCCTAATGGAACGTAATTTAACCTAACCTTACCGACACCCACCCTAATCTAACCTAACCACACACCACCTTTAGAAATAGACAAGAAAATAAATATGCCCAGCTTTCCATCAGTTTCTTTCTCATAGTAAATAGAGAGGCTTTCATTTTAAAGTTTATCCTAAGGACCTAACCTAACCTAACCACCACCACACACCCTACCTTCCCCTAACACATTCACCTTCAGAAATAAACAATAAAAATAAATATGTCTGTTAACTCTTAACAATAGCACCTCCATAAGTATTTTTAAATATCCCCTTTCCCCTTCACCAAGCTCAGGGGCACATAGGGAATCAGGTTTTCTTGGGGGGGAGACAAATTTAGCTAAATTTTACCCCAAAACCCCCGGTAGCACTTTTACTCTAACCTAACCAAACTTACCCTAAATGTCTTTTAACACTAGATTAAACTAATTGTTGGGCTGAGCCTCTAGAATCTTTACCCTAACCTAAATGTCTTCTAGCAGGGGGAGCTGCGTCCCCCCAGACCCTTCCAATGACCCTCAACGTCACATTGTACCAGGTGACAGTAGCGGTACGCTCACCACCGCACACACGCACAACTCTCCTTGGTGGCGGGTGGGCGGGGCGACAAGCTTGGTCACTATGGACGTACTTTTTGTGAGGCACCAACACACTTTGCGAGGCTGTGCAGGACACAACTAAGGCCGTCCGCCAAATAAAACTACAAAAAACGTGTTGGGCATAAACTACTTCATCACTAAATGTCAGGATTTTACTGCTTCGTTAGGCGGTGCTAGTGGTGAGATTATCCCGTACCGTAAATACGTCCAGCTTTCCCTTTCAATAAATAATAGAGGGGAGTGTTTCATCTTAATATTTGCCCTCGGAACCTAACCTGATCTACCCTTACCTCGCCACCACACAGCCTGCCTTCCCCTAACACATCCACCTTCACAAAATAGACAGTGAAAAATTACATGACACTAATTATATTGACACTAACAAATTCTACGTTCGGCTTTCCATTTTCCCTCCAAACACATAAATTACGTCACTCTCGTCTCTTATTTCCCTATTAAGTCCTTGACAGGGTTGAGCTGAGTGCCTCACCTCCTCCAGCTGCAGCTCTAACTGCTTGAGAAGGCTGTTATCGTCAGTCTTCGTCAGGTGGTTTGACAGCTGATCCTCCCCTCCCGCCGCCATGTTTGTCTTGCTGCTGATGATGACTTCTAATCTTGATCTTGGTAATGTGACTTCATCTTTAACCCTTTCGGGACCATGACCACGGAGGTTACACTGAGGGAAGCGGCACGCGCCTATACCGCTGAACTAAAAATGTGAAGGTAGTGGGCGGAGCTTATGAGGCGGTGGGCGGAGTTTACGATCGCAACTTACACCCAAAACATTGGCCTCTCCTGTGTTAAGCAATGGAAAATTGCCGCTTTCTTTTTCATCACTAGAGGAAAACTAAGAAAGAACTGATGGTTTGACTTATGTAAACCACATTATAGTTTTCTAAATATGTCATGCAGACTTATTATTAACGGTGTTACTCCGAAATAGCTAAAATATTCAAAGAAATACAACATGACGTTTCCGGGAGAAATTATGGTAAAAGATTTTTTTTTTCTCGTTTATTACATGGTAAGAAACAAACAGCGAAGTAAAATTTCAGTGATTGATGTTTTTTTTTTCAAATACCTAGTGACATGAAATCACACATCATTTTAAATAGAGAGAGAGAGAGAGAGAGAGAGAGAGAGAGAGAGAGAGAGAGAGAGAATGTGCTACCTACTTTATACCTATACTTATAAGTTATATTACTACTATTACTAAAAATACAGGTACAGGATAAGCTGTACCTATTACTTAACTATGCAGTAGTACAAATATCATTCTAGTTGTAAACTTTCAAATAATAATCTAGTTAATATGGTAACTTGCTACGCTGATCCGGGCAACAGCGCAACCCTCGGCACCCAACCACCCACCCTCCGGACTACTTAATTCAGTCCTTATAGTCTTCGGTGACGGCAGCAGGTGCATTATATATATATATATATATATATATATATATATATATATATATATATATATATATATATATATATATATATATATATATATATATATATATATATATATATATATATATATATATATATATATATATATATATATATATATATATATATATATATATATATATATATATATATATATATATATATATATATATATATATATATATATATATATATATATATATATATATATATATATATATATATATATATATATATATATATATATATATATATATATATATATATATATATATATATATATATATATATATATATATATATATATATATATATATATATATATATATATATATATATATATATATATATATATATATATATATATATATATATATATATATATATATATATATATATATATATATATATATATATATATATATATATATATATATATATATATATATATATATATATATATATATATATATATATATATATATATATATATATATATATATATATATATATATATATATATATATATATATATATATATATATATATATATATATATATATATATATACATATATATATATATATATATATATATATATATATATATATATATATATATATATATATATATATATATATATATATATATATATATATATATATATATATATATATATATATATATATATATATATATATATATATATATATATATATATATATATATATATATATATATATATTTTTTTTTTTTTTTTTTTTTACGGTAAGGCCTATAGCGCCTGTAGGCACACTTGAAGAGTGTATGGGAAGCGCTGTTCAGCTTCCGCCCATTAGTGGCGTGGGCAACTTTATTTATAGTGGTACCCATATTAGGACCCATATCACCCCCAAGCTCATCTTGGGTGTAACCACCTACAACCTGGGTATCATGGTGACATATAGGTAACTTTAAACCACTCGACAAATGGCAAAGTGTTTAAGGCTGTACGTGGTGGGATTCGAACCTACGCGTGGACATCTGCCCGATCCCCGGTTAGTAGCTACTGCTACATTTGATTAAAAGTATCTTACTTATACAGTAATAGTGTTGATTGTGGCAAGTGGCAACTCTTAACTTGATGGAACACCTGCTCCCCCAGTTGTGGCTGCCCCAACCCCACCCCACCACCGACCACAACCACTCCCATTCCCACTGATTTAACTTTGTATATAAATGTGTGACGCCGCGCTGGCAGGACGTGAAGCACTAAGAGGGAAGACAGACTAGTGAGTAACAAAAAGAATGGCGTGTTGGTAGCCTCTCAGTAAGCAGAGGTTAACTATTCATACACGGTTGTAGGCACTTAATTAAGGCGGTGTAATTAACCTCGGTCGTCTGCTGGTCACCCAGCCAGTCTTCCCCATTACGGAGCGAGCTCAGAGCTCATAGACCGATCTTCGGGTAGGACTGAGACCACATTACACTCCACACACCAGGAAAGCTAGGCCACAACCCCTCGAGTTACAGCACGTACCTATTTACTGCTAGGTGAACAGGGTTTACACATTAAGAGGCTTGCCCATTTGCCTCGCCGCCTCCGGAACTCGAATCCGGACCTTCTCGAGTGTGAGTCGAGCGTGCTAATCACTACACTACGCGGTGTGTGTGTGTGTGTGTGTACTGACAAGAAGGCTGAGGCGGTCCGCCGCGGGACAGTGTCCATTACGAAACTTTGTGTATAACTCATTATACATATTTCATAGTGGTGTCATGTCTTAGCCTAACGTTGCCAGCCCCCAGGACGAAACACCAAGGAATGAACCATCGCAGATCATTAAACAAGGCAAATAGTTACCAGGTACAGACCCTCACATCAGTGTTTATAGTTAACTCAATATTTGACCGTCACAACTCGTCCCTACCCACTCCAGCCCTGCCTTGCCATCCTCCAGGACAACATATCGCTGAACTAACACCCGCTGGGAAGGTAGAAACCCAAAATAACGAGTAAATCGTAATTAAACGAACGAACCATTGATCCGGTGCTTATCTCTCGGCCATTATCTCTCATCTTTCACTTAATATATGCCAGATACGTACCAAAGTGGAGCCGCTGACCTAATTTTTCACGTTGGTTGTTGAGATATATCCGCTATTGTCTCATTTGCGTATGGTGAAAGCTTAGAAATGCTAAGCGGGGGGAGCAGCGGCCACTGCGTGACGTCATCAGCCATTTTCCCGCGTGACGTCATCAGCCGGGCCATCTTGCTTTTCCTCTCCCAGTCTGTTGAATTCCGATATCATTATTTATTGCTCTCACTTTATTTTATTTTGGCTCATAAGTAACTTTTTATTGTTCTCAGACATATTTAGTTGTGCTTCAAGTGTTTTTCATGCCTCTCTTGGATGAAATACGTAAATTTTGAAGTCTTATATGGCCTAAATAAGAGCCAGATATCCTCTGCAAATTTTCCATCTCTTCATGCTTATTTTTTTTATTACAGCTTGTAATGAAGTGTGAATGGTTTCAAAAGATATCTTATGAATGGTAAAGAGTGTTCACTCTTGATAAGTGAGAGGTGTCGAATTTCAAAGTAATTTACAGTGTCGTTAAAGCGTGTAAAAGTGACATAATATAGAATATTTATTTTATTATTTCAGGGTGTTGCCAAACTTTGATGTGTTGCGGAAGTGGTTCACATTTAAAAAAAATTTATCAATCGTGTTGAATAAGATTAGTGGCTTTAGCATTGTCTTAGAGCATGTCGATGTTATGACACTTTTATTTACGGTGTTTTTGAAAATATTTGTAGGTAAATTTTTTGTTTAATACAATATCCCCTATCTTTACCATCACCCCCAACCCCTCCAACAAGCTTGGGGGCCTTTGGGGAATCGGGGATTTTGGGTGGGGGAGACATATATGAGTGATATATGGCTTTTTGAAAAATCTAAGGAAATTTCCCTACACATTTGAAGAATTTCCCTAAATCTAAGGATATTTCATTAAATCTAGAGAATTTCTCCAAATCTAGGAAAATATCCCTAAATGTAGGGAAGTTTGACATACCATAACCTTTCCCCTCTGGGACACTAACCTAACCCTAACATAAACCTAACCTAACATATCCTAGCCCTATAATACTAACCTAACCTAACCTAAACTAACGTATCCTAGCCAGGAGGGCTGCACCCCCTTGACCCCCCTATAACACTAACCCAACCCTAACATAAACCTAACTTACCGTATCCTTGCTTTGGGGCTGCTTCCCCCACACCGATTCTCTTATAGGTTGACACAATATGCCCTGTCTTTACTAATAATACCCCTCCTCACAATACCTTAAAGAAAGGTTGAAGGTCTTGGCTGTGGGACATCATCTTCTCGATTGTCGTTAAGTTCACTGTCCTCTACGGGGACAGCATGAGCGATGATTTCCCAGTAATTAAATTCGCAACATTTACAACTAATGTCAACGGTGGCCATGGCTAAACTGTGCACACAGATGTCTTTGTGCACCTGTCTGCCCAGCTGTGCCCCGCCTACGAATACCTATAGTAAATTCCCATTGGCGCAGCTCATGGTGTTAAGAGGTGGTGGCACGTCATTGGACAAAAGAACTATAGACACAATAAGAATCCTATTTAGCAGTTACCCACAAACCCCAGCTATAAACAAATGCAAGTCAGTGTACTGCTCACTTCCGAGTGTGATGGAGCTCTGAGGCTCGCCGCAGCTTGCTTGACTTAAGAGAAAACTTGCCGAACACCGCACATTCCCGGACCTATTGCAGCGTTATTATTAATTTGCGGGAGGTAGTGTACTTACTGAAAATGTTGTAAATAGTAAGAACAACAACCTAAGGGTGGCCAAAACCATCTAGAGTTTATTGTACTAAACTGTAACAGAACCTATTTGTATTATTCCTTATTTCGGCAATAATTTTATATTTTAGTAATTAGTTCTGATTTGTGACAAGTCAGAATTTATGTAGTATTCATGTCCATCTGCCTTTTTAAGAATTGCCATTTTCAAAATGGATTACTTAACGTAAATATGTCATCCACATAGGGGAGGGGCGGCCGTAACTTGGGCATTCCCATGTATGTACTATTTTCAATGGGTTGTTGGTAATGGTTGGGGTATAAGGGTGATAGGGGCAGCAGCAGACCAATAGTGCACTGGCTTCACTTTTGTGCTGTCATGCCACCTACTCTAATTCAACCTCCTTGACTATGACACATTTCCATATTCATTCTGCTTACTACCTGGTGATTTTATACAGCTTCAGAAATCTATGTGGGGGTTGAAATAGTGAAGACTGTGGCCATTAATCTTCTAACCTCTATAGACACTTCCTAATGTAAATAAAATGGTCTAATTGTACCCAAAACTCAAGATAAAAATGTGTCCTAGTATTGAAGGGGTTAACTATGTGATAATAATGATATCAAACCATTAACTAGGTCATGTGCATTTTAGTTTTCTCATTTACATATATATTATCTCTGTGATATTGAAAAAACAGCCTTTTAGAGAATAGAGTAAATAAAACGGGTTGTAGTGGAAGTTGTATTTTACAAGGATGTTTTCATGGCTGTAGTGAAAGTTTAACTAGCATTCAGCATTAATGCATTACATAATCATAAGAATGCAACATAATATCTCTGTTGTCCTTTGAAAAAACAGCCTTAGTTAGAGAAAAAAGCAAATACAACAGGCTGCAGTGGAAGTTATGGTTTTCAAGGGTGTTTTCATGGCTGTAATGAAAGTTTAGCTAGTATTCAGCATTCTAAAGCAAATACTCATAAGAATACAACAATAATATCTTTATAGTCTTAAAAAACAGCCTTAATTAAAGAATAAAGCAAATAAAACAGCCTGCAGTTGAAGTTATGGTTTTCAAGGGTCTTTTCATGGCTGTAATGAAAGTTTAGCTAGTATTCAGCATTACTACTGCAAATGTTCATAAGAATACAACATAATATCTCTGTGGCTTTTGAAAAATTAACTAAATTGTAAAGCATGCAAAACAGGCTGTAGTGGAAGTTAGTTTTTAAAGGTGTTTTCATGACTGTAATGAAAGTTTAACAAGAATTTAAAGTACAACAGAGTAATAAGAACACAACATACCATCTCTGTGGCCTTGAGAAATAACCATAGTTAGAAAATAAGGGAAATAAAACTGAAACTGAAAAATAAGACTAAACACAGCATACCATCTGTGCCCTTGAAAAAATACACTGGACCCTTGAACTTCAAAAATAATTAATTCCAGAAGGCTGTTCCATGTCTGAATTGTTCCAAACCCAAAACCATTTTTCCCCATAGGAAACAATGTAAATAATTTTAATCTGTTCCAACACCCCAGACTTTTCCCTAAGTAAATAAGAATTGAACTATGTCAAATCAATAATATTAACTTTTTGGTGGAGAGCTTCATGGCGAGTGTCACTTAACCAATTATTTAGAATATACTGGGTGGTGGCAGCACTACTGGTACCATTAGCATAGTCAGTTAGTGCTATGTGGATGCTTTATTTCACATGTTACACCCCGTCACTACAGTAGTCAAGAAATGTTTTTGTTAGTTACCAGATCAGTGTACTCATATATATATTACTCAGCCATCTCGCCTGGTTAAGTGACTCTGGTCAAATGAAAAACTGGTCCAATGTTCTGACCCCAGCTGGGAATAAGAGGAAGGACACAACATAGAACCACAACAAAAAGGGAATTCATTGATGTTTACCTCTCCCCAACAGTGCTAGTATCACCCAGATTTGGCTGTCTTTGGGTTGTTTGGAATCTGAATTTTGTTTGACCTCCGAGGGTAAACTTCATTGAAATTTTTGTTAGAAATCTGAATTGTTCATAGTCCAAGGTGTTTGAAGTCTGAGGATCCACTGTATATATACTTAAGAGAATAAAGCATACAAAACTGAAAAATAAGCCTAAACACTGCTTGGGATGAGTGAAAATTCCTACTTCTCCCTCTGACAAAATCACCACAAGCCAGGAAAGGATAATAACACTTCGCAGAGCCAGAAAAAAATAAGCCTAAACGCTGCTTCAGATGAGTGAAAATCCCTACTTCTCCCTCTGACAAAATCACCACAAGCCAGGAAAGGATAATAACACTTCGCAGAGCCAGAAAAAAATAATAGTTTATGCCTTTATTATAGAAACAACTCTCTTTCTCTTATATTTCCAGCACTACTTTACAAACATGGCGGCGAGCAGAATGAAACGCTACTCATTACGTGAACGGATAAGATACGTAAATATGTATGTATGTCTGGGAGTATAGGAGTGATGAACCACCAAACACACACAGTAACGTCACCACACACACAGACAGAGAGACAGAAAGAGAGACAGAGAAAAGATCAACAATGAATCACAAAAATATATATCAATTAGAAAAACGTAAACTAAAAAATAAAAAGACTAAATAATAAATAAAAAGACACAAAGCACTATTATCATTTCTCTCTCAATATGAAGGCCATGGTGCAACAAGACACTGTATGTATGTGTGTGTGTATGTATGTATGTATGATGATTTAAATTTATCCACCTTTGAAATTCCCCTTAAGTTTCCCTATGACAGCAGAGTAACCACAGCCACAGCCACAGCGACACCCAATCACTCAATCAACGCACATATAATCCAATGTTTTTATCAGGGAAAGAAGAGTGTGCTGTGTTTGTGGCCACAGCATGGTGAGGTGGTGCTGTGTCAGGTTACCACAGCGTGTTTTGATGATAATGAGGTTTTTGTTAGGGTAGGTTAGGTGTCATTGCTGTGGTCTGGAGTCACACCAATCAATAATGGTAATGCTGTGTTTATATTCAGCACAGCATGGTTAGATGATATTAATGTTATGTTTGTCACAGCTTGGTTTGGTGCTAATGCTATGGTTTGGTTGTCACAGCATTTAGTTGAGAGTAATGCTGTTATATCTGTCACAGCAAGCTTAGATGATAATGCTGTGTTTATAGTTTGTCGCTGCAAGGTTAGGTAGTGTTAATGCTGTGTTATATCTGTCACAGCAAGCTTAGATAATAATGCTGTGTTTATAGTTTGTCACAGCAAGGTTAAGTAGTGTCAATGCTGTGTTATGTTACTCACAGCAAGCTTGGATGATAATGCTGTGTTTATAGTTTGTCGCAGCAAGGCTAGGTAGTGTTAATGCTGTGTTATAGTTTGTCACAGCAAGGCTAGGTAGTGTTAATGCTGTGTTATATCAGTCACAGCAAGTTCAGATGATAATGCTGTGTTTATAGTTTGTCGCAGCAAGGTTAGGTAGTGTCAATGCTGTGTTATGTAAGTCACAGCAAGTTCAGATGAAAATGCTGTGTTTATAGTTAGTCACAGCAAGGCTAGATGATGGTAATGCTGTGTTATAAAAGTCACAGCAAGGCTAAGTGAAGGTAATGCTGTATTTTAACTTAGCACAGCAAGATTAAATGACAATGCTGTGATTATTAGGCACAGCAAGGCCCAGATAAGCTTAGATGCTGCAATTCCATTACCACAGACAGTAAAAACAATAATGCTGTTTATATTAGCCACAGAATAGCTACAAAACCCCCAATGCTGTGAAACTTTGTCCTTATCTATTCCTTACAAGCACTCTATGTCACAATCACCACAGAATCATCCCCATACCATTCACCCATTCCCATAGCCCCTTTCTTCCCTTCACAGCATTAGGTAAAGAAGTAATGGGTTTCTTGTACCTTTAGTGTCCCCTGGCTTAGAAGTGAGGGTAAGTACATTGCAAGCCTTTCTGTACTGCTTCTCTAGTGTTTGTGTTGTTTAAGGTTTAAATGTCAGGGTTTTTTTTCATTTTTTTGTTGTCTTTCTCTTGTTTGTTTTGTGATCTCTTGTTTTTTGTTTACTTGTCTTTCTTTTTTCTTATTTGATTCATCTTTTTCTTTATTTCTGGTTTTCTTTTTTGTTGTAGTTTTGTTTTCTTGTTTCTTTACTTCCTTCTTACTTTTTCTCTATTTTTCTTTCATTTGTGTTTGTTTATATTTTTCTCTCCTTTTCTGCTTCATTTGTTTCTTTCTTTCATTTTTGTCTGTATTTTGCACATTCTTCTTATTTTCATCTTTTTCTCCTCTTGCTCACTTTTCCTTCCTTTCCTTCACTTTCCCCTCATTCTCCTCCATCAATCTTATTTCTCCCTTTTATTCCCTCTTCTACTTTCCTCTCCTCTCCTTCCACCCTTCTCTATCCTTCCTCTTCCTTTCTTTCCTTCATTATTCCTCTATCTTCCATTCCTTCACCATTACTCCATCTTTCCTTCCTTCTTTCACTTTTAATCTCTACCTTTCCTATCTTTTCCTTAATTTCAACAACAAATAACATCAATATATCCCTTTTTTTCATTTCAATATTACCAACCACTCTGCTTCAACCTCCATCATTTACCTCTCTACATTAATCCTAGCTATCCTCTTCCCTCTACATTTAACAGAAGCAGTAGCAAGTTCACCCTTCATCACAGGAGAGAGTAAATAGTGTTAAAAATATGAGAAAGACAAGGCAAGAGTAATACTGAGAAAGGGAGGAGAGATTTGAAGGGAGTGTGTGAGGGTGAGGTGCAGTGGTGGGGAGAGAATGATGATGATGATGAGGGTTCTGGACCAAGGCTGAAGCTCCCCCTCCTCTCCATCAGGCAAGTGTTCAAGGGAGGGGAGAGTCAGGGAAGGTCTCTATGTGATACCTCACTGCACAGGCCCCACAACACAGCTCACGTCATACAGTGTCGCCACCAGTGTGTGTGTGTGTGTGTGTTAATATGAGGAAGGGTTTTGTTGGTTCTAATCTAGCTTTTGTTTGTATTTGAGGGTTTAATGTGTATCTTTTTAAATGTGTGTGTGTGTGTGTGTGTGTGTGTGTGTGTGTGTGTGTGTGTGTGTGTGTGTGTGTGTGTGTGTGTGTGTGTGTGTGTGTGTGTATGTTAATATGAGGAAGTTTTTGTTGGTTCTAATCAAGTTTTTGCTTACATGTGTGTGTGTGTGTGTGTGTGTGTGTGTGTGTGTGTGTGTGTGTGTGTTATAGTTTTTCCATTTTTTGCTTCCAATTTGTTGGTTTCAGTGTTTTTAAAATGTGTTTGTGTGTGTTTAAGTTGGAACAGGTGAAGTTTGGTTTGTTTGGTGTTTTCTTTAGTGTGTGTGTGTTTCATTGTTTGATCTGCTGCAGTCTCTGACGAGACAGCCAGACATTACCCTACGGAATGAGCTCAGAGCTCATTATTTCCGATCTTTGGATAGGCCTGAGATCAGGCACACACCACACACCGGGACAACAAGGTCACAACTCCTTGATTTACATCCCGTACCTACTCACTGCTAGGTGAACAGGGGCTACACGTGAAAGAAGACACACCCAAATATCTCCACCCGGCCGGGGAATTGAACCCCGGTCCTCTGGCTTGTGAAGCCAGCGCTCTAACCACTGAGCTACCGGGCGTGTGTGTGTGTGTGTGTGTTTTGCATTGTAAGAAAAGTAAGTCAAGCTGGTGTTGTGTTGCATGTTGTGTTTAGATTATCATGTTTTTTGTGTTTATATTTGTGGATTAAGTGTGTTTTTTAAAATATATGTGTTTGTATATTTTGTATTGTGACAGAAATAAGTACTTTGTTTTTTCTTGTGTTTAGTTTATCATGTTTTTTTGTGAGGTTTACGTGTGTTTTATTTTGCATTAAAACGAATGAATTAAGCTTCTTTTAGTTCTGCTTCAGACAATAAACTACCACGATTCATTAAAAAAATCATACGTTTTATCTGTGTACGCTGAGAATACAAGTGTGTGTGTGTGTGTGTGTTTCATTATTTTCTCAACCTCCTGTAGTGAAAAAAGAAGTTCAATTCTTTTAAAATGCCCCCCAAAATAAAACAATGACACTTTTTAAATATGTAACATTGTGTGTGTGTGTGTGTGTGTGTGTGTGTGTGTGTGTGTGTGTGTGTGTGTGTGTGTGTATACTGGTGGGCGACTCATGCAGTGTACAGGTCCAACAAACAGCTTAGTATGATGTGACCTTCTCAGCTCCTTAGCCCTCTTGCCCAAAGTCCTCAGTAAACTTGCGAAGCTTATCCAGGTCCTCGTCGTTCACTGATGGCTTGGAGTCTGCCAGCGAGCGCATCACGTCACGCTGAGGAGAAAAACAACACATTAACACCACATCAATGCCACATCAACGCCACATTTACACCAGATCAACACCACATCAACCACATTTACACCACATCAATGCCACATTTTACACCACATCAACACATCAACACCACATCAAGGCCACACAAACGGTAATAAGTTAAATTAATTGAGTCGTCGTTGTTAGTCACCTGTCACACATCACATCTCTTAGTTACCTTCCCCTAATTCTCTTAATCCACCAATCAGTGTGTCTTTTGCCTAACTCGCCAATCATTATTCACATTTCCTTATTTTGCATTTTATTATTATTTTTCTTCACTTTTCTTTATTTTTCTTTTTTTTCTATTTTTTTCTTTTTTGTTCTTATTTTTTTCTTGAATTTTTCTTTTTTTTCTCATTATTTTATTATTTTGTGTTATTATTTTCCTTCATTTTTCTTTATTTTTTTTTTCTCATTATTCTTATTATTTCATGTTCTTAGTATTTTCTTAATTTTTCTTTATTTTTTTCATTTTTTTCCATCTTTTGCTTCATTTTGCTCATTCTTCTTATTTTCTTCATTTTTTTATTTTTATTTTTCGTGTCTCCATCTTTTTCTTCATTTTCCACATTCTTCTTATTTTCTTCATCTTTTTCTCCATTTTGCTCATTATTTTTTCTTCATCCTTTTCTTAATTTTGCACATTGTTTTTATCTTTCTTCATCTATATATTTATTTATTTTGCACATTCTTCTCATCTCTCTTCATCCTTTTCTCTATTTTGTACATTCTTAGAATCTCTTCATCTATTTAATTTTTTCTGATCTTTCTTCATCTTTTTTTTTTTTTGCACATTCTTGTCTCTTCATTTTGCCTAATTTTTCACATTCTTCTTATCTTTCCTCACCTTTTTCTCCTCTGACTCATTCTACACAAACAGTACCAAGTTAAACATTACTAACTGTCACCCTTATAAGTCACCTTCCACTAATCCTCTAATCCACCTAATCCACCAATCAACACGTCTCATTCGTCTAACTCACCAATCAGGACTCAGAATACACATCCCCTCGGCCACTACTAACCCAATGAGTACCATGATGCTTTTCCAAATTCACTCTGTTTATTATTAGGTGGTTTTATACAGCTTCAGAAATTTGTGTGGGGGATTCAAATAGTGAGGACTGTGGCCATTAATCTTCTGACCTCCATAGACCTTTCCTAATGTCAATAAAATGGTCTAATTGTACAAAAATCTCAAGGTAAAAATGTGTCCCAGTATTGAAGGGGCTATGAGGTCGTATTGTAAGCTACTCGCAAACTCCACGCCTGCTTGTCTTTCCTCCTTAACCAACCAGAAAGAAGCAAGTACTATGTGCCCCCATTTGCTATACAAGTCATGGTTCAATAGCCAGTCAGCTTGAATGGTAGACACTATAAGGCCTAAATGTTGCAGTCCCTGTGTAAAAGTTGTGTTTTGTTTCTATTATTCACATCATGGCTAAATATAACAGCTAAGCCTACACACACACACACACACACACACACACACACACACACACACACACACACACACACACACACACACACACACACCTGTAAGGAATAAGTTACCAAATTCAAAATATGCTGATGAGGCCCAGGGAGCAAAACCAAAAGTGGCCAAATCATGAGTCCATCTTCAACAGGAGCAACAATGCAAGGAAGATTGGTTATGCTAGAGAAGAAATTTGAGGAGTTGGTGAAGGAATTAAAAGTTCAGAGGAGTGAGGAGGAGCAGGATAGAGAATTCCGCAAGGCTTTGAAGGAAAGAGTTAAGAGACTGGAGGAAAATGAAAAACGATTGGTGGATGACTTTAAGGAAATTATCAGTGAGCAAAGTGAAAGGTTTGAAAGGGAGTGGAAAATGAAGAAAACACAATGGACTGAGTCAAGGGAAGCTGAGATGGTTGGTTTACAAGAAATAATTAAAGATCAGTTGAATGAAGACAAAAAAGAAAGGTCTAAGGAACTGGTTAATGTTATGAAGAATAAGGAAACATTGATAAGAGAAATAGCAGAAAAGAAGAAGAGTGTATTAATATTTGGGATGAAAGAACAAAATATAACATAAGCCTAAGAGAATTAAAGAAGAATTAAAAACGGTAAGAGATCTGTTAAAAAATCTAAATGATGAGGAAAAAAAAGACCTACAAGAAGAAGTGGAGGAGATCCATAGACTGGGTCCGTATAAGGAGGGAGTAAGGAGACCGATTAAAGTAGTACTAAAGTCACAACAATCTGTGGAGGACATTTTATATAGAACATCAAAATTAAGAGAGGTAGAAGGTTGTAAAGAGGTGTTCATAAGGAAAAATAGAAATGAGGAAGAGAGGAGAAGATATAAGAAATTGTTGGAAGAGGCGAGAAGGAAAAATGATGTGTGGTCTGAAGAGGAAAAAGAAAAGTTTTTTGGAGAGTTATAGGAGAGAGAGTCAGAAAATGGTATGTGGAAAAAAGGAATGCGGAGGGAGCAGTGGGTGGACCGTAATGTATACTAATATAGATGGGATACTGTCAAGTAGATTGGAATTGCAAGACTATATGATGGTGGTGGAGCCTGATATAGTGTGTTTGACTGAGACAAAATTACATGAAAAAACAAAGGTAAATTTGGACAATAAATATAATATATGGAGAAAGGATAGAGAGGGTAAAGGTGGAGGAGGAGTTATGATTATGACGAAGAAGGAGATAAATGTGGATAAGGTTTGGTATGGGAAGAACAACGCAGAAGTGATAAGCATAAGGATAAAAAGTGATGGAAAAGAATTAATAATCATGGTGACCTATGTACCTCCTAAAACAAATTCTTGGACATTAAGGAATACGACAATATGATCAAGGATACTTTACAGAGTTTGGAAAGTGTATTAACTGAAAAAAGAAAGGTGATACTAGTAGGAGATTTTAATTGTAAAGAAGTGGATTGGGAAAATCTAGTAAGTGGTGTTGGAGAGGAAGCATGGGGAGAGAGATTCCTTAATCTAATGATGGAAAATATGATGGAACAGAGGGTGAAAGAAAATACTAGATATAGAGGAGATGATGAACCGGCTAGACTGGATTTGGTGTTAACACAAGAAGTGTACCTATGTGGGGATATACAATATAAATGTCCATTGGAGAAGAGTGATCATGTGGTTATGGAAATGCAGATGGCAATAACACAGCGAAGGAGAGATGAGACATACAGGAGTGGTAGATTGAATTATAGAAAGATGGACACAGAAAATTTGAAAAACTATTTCAGAACATTAGATTGGGAGGAGATGTTACAAAGCAGAGAAGTGCAAAACAAATATGAGATTTTTATGAAATATTATTAAGAAGGAGTTATGAAATTTGTACCAAAGTATAAACCGAGAGAGGAAGGAAGAAAGGATTGGTTTAATGCAACTTGTGTTAAGGCTAAAGAAAAGAGAGATGTGGCTTGGAAAAGATGGAAAAAGAGCAGGAATATACTAAATAAGGAGAATTATAGAGTGGCAAGAAATGAGTATGTGAGGGTAAGGAGGGAGGAAGAAAGAAAATTTGAAAAAGATATTGTAGACAAGAGTAAGGAACATCCAAAATTGTTTTACAGGTTCATAAATGATAAACTTAAAAAGAGAGAGTCCATTGAAAGATTAAAAGGAGAGCAAGGGATAGTATATGACCCTAAGAATAGTATCACAGAATTGCTAAATAATAGGTTTCAACAAGTATTTACTGAAGAAACAATGTTTGTAAAGCCTCAGAATGTACAAGGAAATGTGCACATGGATGACATTAAGATACCTAAAAAGGAGTTATATGAAATGTTGGAGGAACTTAAAGATGATAAAGCGATGGGACCAGATGAAGTTTCAGGAAAATTATTGAAGGAATGTAGAGAAGAATTGATTGATCCATTATATGATATTATAAGGTGCTCATTAGAAACTAGGGAAGTACCAGTAGAGTGGAAAAGAGCTGAAGTGGTGCCCATTTATAAGGGAGGCAGTAAGGAAGAGCCTCTTAACTATAGACCTGTGTCTTTAACAAGTGTGGTCGGTAAGATTTGTGAGAGGGTGATAAAGAAATATTGGATACGGTTCCTGGAGGATCATAAGTTATTATCGGATCATCAATTTGGCTTTAGGAAAGGGAGGTCATGTGTAACAAATCTACTGAGCTTTTATTCAAGAGTGGTTGACAAAATACAAGAGAGAGAGGGATGGATGGACTGTGTATATTTGGATTTAAAAAAGCTTTTGACAAGGTACCTCACATGAGACTGCTATGGAAATTAGAGATTTATGGAGGACTGAAAGGAAAAGTGTTAAAGTGGATGGAAAACTACTTGAGATGGAGGGAGATGAGAACGGTAATAAGGGATGCAAAGTCGGACTGGTTGGTGGTGGAGAGTGGAGTCCCACAAGGTTCAGTGCTGGCACCAATACTTTTCCTTGTATATATTAATGATATGCCAGAGGAGTAAACAGTTATATTAATTTGTTTGCGGATGATGCAAAGTTGTGTAGGTGTGTGAAGAGTGAAGAAGATTGTGAAATTTTACAGGCAGATCTGGATAGATTTGGGAGTGGAGCAAGAGGTGGGAGATGGAATTTAATCTGAGCAAAAGTCATGTAATGGAGATGGGGAAGAGTGGAAGACGGCCAAGAGGGTCATATAAGATGGGTGAAGGAGTAGTGTTGAAAAAGGTGGAAAAGGAAAAGGATTTGGGAGTGATAATACAAGACCATGGGCAGTTTGAGGCTCATATTGACAAGATGTTTGGAGAAACATATAATTTGATTAGAAATATTGGATTAGCCTTTCATTATATGGATAAAGATATGATGAAGAAATTAATTAGTACGGTAATTAGACCAAGATTGGAATATGCTGGAGTGGTTTGGTCCCCTTATAAAAAGAAGCATATAAGGAAGTTGGAGAGATTGCAGAGAATGGCAACAAAAATGGTACCGGAATTGGCAGAAATGACCTATGAGGAGAGATTAAAAGAAATGAATTTGCTTACCTTGGAACAAAGAAGAGAAAGAGGAGATTTAATACAGGTTTATAAACTGTTGAATGGTTTGGATGAAGTGGATAATGAACAAATGATGTTGAGAGAGGAAAATTTAAATAGAACTACAAGATCGCATAGTAAAAAGATAGCCAAGGGAATATGCTTGAAGGATGTGAAGAAATATAGTTTCCCACAAAGATGTGTGTAGGTGTGGAATAGTTTGAGTGTGGAGGTGGTGTCAGCAAGGAGTGTGCATAGTTTTAAAGGAAAGTTGGATGTGTGTAGATATGGAGACGGGGGCACACGAGTATGATACCCAGGCCCTGTAAAATTACAACTAGGTGAATACACACACACACACACACACACACACACACACACACACACACACACACACACACACACACACACACACACACTCATCATGGAGATAACAGGTTCAGAAAGTCTCTTACTTGGAATCTGGCTCAATAATCATCCCTCTTAACATGCACCCAATCCAACCTAACCTAACTTAAAGAGCTAAGCCAACACACACACACACACACACACTCACCATGGAAACAACCGGTTCGAAGAGTCTATCGCTGGGCACTTGCTCCCAAGTCATCTCCATGGCCCCTGGCTCACCGGGAGAACAAGGGGTGAGCAGGTCGTCCACGCTAACATTGGGGTCGTCCCTGGAGGGCCCCCTGACGTACTTGAAGTGTGTGGCGGTCTGAACCTTGCGCACCGGCTGCATCAACGCATCCCGCACCACAATGCTGATGTCTGCACCTGAGTACCTGCCAGGGAAGGGAGAAAGCGGGTGAGGTGATGGTGGAGGGACAGAGGGACAGTGATGGTGGAAAGAGGGAGACGGTGAGAATAGCTTATTGACTAGAGCAAAAGGTAAGGTGGAGAGAGAGAGAGAGAGAAGCAATGGGAAGAGAAGCTAGGTGACTGGTTGAGAGAGAGAGAGAGAGAGAGAGAGAGAGAGAGAGAGAGAGAGAGAGAGAGAGAGAGAGAGAGAGAGAGAGAGAGAGAGAGAGAGAAACCAGGGTGACAGTTCCAAGCACAGGCAGGATGGAGATAGAAATACACAAACACAAACACACACACAACACACCCGTCAGTTTTGGATCCCAGCAGCCTGAAGTCATCCTCAGAGAGGCTGTGTGGTGTATCCCCGAGGTTAAGTTTGAACATGCTGGTCCTGGCGTTGGATTCAGGGAGGGGGATGTAGATACGCTTCTCAAACCTCCTCCTGATGGCAGAGTCCAATACCCAAGGGATGTTTGTGGCTCCCAGCACCAGCACACTGTCATTCTGGTTCCCCACGCCTGAAAGAGGGTGAGAAATGGTTAGTGTTATTGAGTTCTATTGATGTTGTTGTGTTTGTTATTGTTCTGTTGTTTTATTGTGTTCTATTAAGGTTTTTTTGTTCTGCTGTTATTTTGTTATGCTTTGTTGTGTTCTATTTGTATTCTTGTGTGTTGTAATTTTGCTTTGTTTTGTTTCTTGTATTCTATTGATGTTCTTGTGTTGTTATTGTTTTGTTTTGTTTTATTGTTCTATTTATTTTGTGTTCTTCTGTTTTGTTTCTTATTTCATTGTGTTCTACTGACGTTCTTGTGTTTTGTTATTGTTTTATTTTGTTTTATTGTATTCTATTGATGTTCTTGTCTTTGTTTTCCTAGCACCAGTAAGTCGTTGTTTTGGTTCACCACGCCTTAGAGATGGAGAGAAATGGTTTGAGTTATTGTTTGTCTTTGTTTTGGTTCTTTTGTTCTTTCTTATTGATGGGAATACAGAGAAAAGTAAATATTGTTGTTTTCTATATCCTTATCCTTTCTTTTATTTTGTTTCTTCTGTTCTCTTCTGTTCTATCTTATTCATGGGAGAGACAGAAAAATGGCCAATATTATTTTTTCCTTTTATATCTTGTATCGTAATTTATTCATGAGGGACAGACAAATGGTTAACACTGTCTTCTTTCTATTTTTGTTTCCTCTATTGTAACTTATCTATTGCCTTTTCTAACCTAATACACAGACACACACTACACCACCACACCAACACCCCAGCTGCCCCTACCAGCCCCTACCATACATCACCACCACTAGTCCTTTAACTGTCAAACTCATAACTCCTTTTCTTCATATACAAAACACACACACACACACACACACACACACACACACACACACGCCTGGTAGCTCAGTGGTTACACACATACACAGATGACCGGGTTCGATTCCCCGGCTGGGTGGAGATATTTGGGTGTGTCTCCTCATGTGTAGCCTGTTCACCTAGCAGTGAGTAGGTAGATGAATTCGAGAGTTGTGACCTTGTTGTCCCGGTGTGGTGTGTGCCTGGTCTCAGGCCTATCCAAGATCGGAAATAATGAGCTCTGACCCCTGTACATGGCTGTCAGTGTAGAGACTGCAGCAGATCAAACAGTGAAACACACATAGAAACACACACACACATTACACATTATTATTACACACATACACACTACACCACTAAACTAGCCCCCAACACCAGCCCTTCACCAATCCCACATAGCCCTTTTCCATTCACCAACCCCACACAGCCCCCAAACAGCCCCTACCTTGCATCTGGACCAGGAACTCAGTCTTAATTCTTCTGGCAGACTCCGACTCTTGCTCAGAACGTGAGGCACAGAGAGAGTCGACCTCATCAATGAAGATTATAGAAGGCTTGTGTTCCCGGGCCATGGAGAACAGAGCCTTGACGTGCTGCTCTGACTCTCCCATCCACTTCGAGACAAGGTCGGCGGAGGACACGCTGAAGAAAGTGGAGTTGTTCGCTTCTGTTGCCACGGCTTTCGCTAAATAAGTCTTGCCTGTACCTGGGGGCTGGATTAAGGTGCTCGGTTAGGTTAAGTTAGGTTTGGTTAGGTTCGGTGAGGTTAGGGTGTGTGGTTATGTTGTGTTGTTTTCTTCTTTTTCTTTCTTTCTTTCTTTTATTTATTCATTTATTTATTTTTTGTTTTTTATCTAATTCTATTCATTTATTTATTGTGTGTGTGTGTGTGTGTGTGTGTGTGTGTGTGTGTGTGTGTGTGTGTGTGTGTGTGTGTGTGTGTGTGTGTGTGTGTGTGTGTGTGTGTGTGTGTTTTCATTGTTTTCTTCATTACAACTTTTTTTTTCTATTTAAACATGCCCAACAAACAGATATACACACACAGACATATACGTCTCTAAAACACACACACACACACACACCAAAAAGTAAAAACAACCCTTAACATACACACAAAGACCCCCTAAACACTCCTCAAACATCCAAGACACTCCAAACACCCCAAAACACCCATAAAAACACCCTCAACCACCTAAAAGCATCCCCAACCACCCCAAAACACCCTTAAACACACCCAAACACCCCAAAAACACCTCTAAACACCCCCAAAACACCCTAAACTCCCAACACTCACGCCAAAGAGCAGAATACCCCTCCACGCCTGTCTCTTGCCAGTGAACATGTGTGGAAATTTGATGGGCAGAATAACAGCTTCCTTCAGAGCACTCTTGGCTCCCTCCAGCCCTGCCACGTCATCCCATCGGACATTGGGCTTCTCTGCTACAATTGCCCCCTCCATCTTAGCCTCCATCTTCTTCCTGGTTGGGTCCTCATCGTCTGAATCAGAGTCCTTGCTGCCACTGCCTCCGCCCTTCTTCCTGTTGGAGTAGGTTAGGGATGGTTAGGTTATATTAGGGTTGGGTTAGGTTAGGGTTATATTGATAGGGTTGTGTGTGTGTGTGTTTACCTATTTGTGATTTACAGGGCTCAAGTTTGGCTCTTTATGTCCTGTCTCTCTATCCACATTTATCAAGTTTGTCCTTCATCTGACTGACACTTGCCACACACACCACCTCTCTACCCAATTTTTCCTATTTGTCAATGCCATGATATGGTAAGCTATACTTCTTGACATCTCCCATACAACTGTCCTTTTGTATTTTCTTTGGGTGTCCTCTCAGTTGATTGTTGGAAGACATCCTTATCAAGTTTTCTCTATCTAGGATATCCATTCCATGTACTATTTTATACATTGTTATCATATCTCCCTCTCTTCTTTCTTCTACTGTGGGTAAATCCAGTCTTCTTAATCTCTCCTGGTATGGCACCTCTTTAAAACCTGGTATCATCCTCGTTCCCAACTGCTGCACTCTTTCTAGTTTCTTCACGTGTTCTTTCACATGTGGTGACCATATCACTGCTGCATATTCCAAATGAGGTCTATTTAAGGTGGTTAATATTTTCTTTATCTTATTCTCATCCAAGTAGTTGAATGAGAATCCAATACTTTGGAGTGTGCTGCAAGTTTTTCCAAATATTCTGTTAATGTGCTTTTCTGGTGATAAGTTGTTCTGTATAATCACTCCTAAGTCTTTTCTTCACTGACTTCAGTTATTATCTCTCTCCCCAGCTGGTACTCCTTATACAGTCTATAGTTGCTTTTGCCCATTCTCATTACATGACTTTTGTTACTGTTGAACTCTATCTGCCATTTTACACTCCAATTATATATCCTGTTCAGATCCTCCTGCAACATGTTACAATCTTCCACATTTCTTATTCTCCTCATAATCTTTGCTTCATCTGCGAACGTACTCGTGTAACTTTTCACGCCTGCTGGCATATCATTTATGTAGATCAGAAACATGATGGGACCAAGCACAGAACCTTGGGGGACTCCACTGGTCACTCACCTCCACTCCAACTTCACTCCCTTCACCACCATTCTCATTTCCCTTCCTGTCAGGTAGTTTCTCATCCAGTCTGCCAGAGTTCCCCTTATCCCCCCAATACTTCTCAGCTTCCACATTAGCCTGTTGTGTGGAACTTTATCAAATGCTTTTTTCAAATCCAGGTACACACAGTCGAGCCAGCTGTCTCGCTTCTGTAAAATATCAACCACCCTTGAGTAAAAACATAATAAATTTGATATACATGACTTTCCTTTTCTGAAGTCAAACTGGTTCTCCCTTAAGATTTCTCCACTTTCTAGAAATTCACACCACTTGTCTTTAATCACTTCTTCACATATCTTACATATAATACTAGTCAGTGAAACAGGTCTATAATTCAATGGCTCCATTCGACATCCACTCTTGTATACTGGTACAGACAAACCCCACATAACAAATGTTTTCACAACAAATTTTTGCCACAATGAATGTTTTGTTTTATTACCCTTAACCCCTTCAATACGGTGATGCCTATGTAGGCGTCATGAAGCCCCAGTAGCATATACGGTGACGCCTACGTAGGCGTTATATTTCTTTTCTGAGCTTTCTTCAGTTCAGTTGTCCCGTATAGTGTGTTGGATACCAACTACACACGCCATATGCTGTCCTTGAAATCCTAGTGCTCCTCCCACTATCCTTGTCTCCACCAATCACTAAAGATAAGCTACATGCTTGCCTTGTGTCAAAAATTACCCAATGGCATAGACTGTTCCCATCTCTCTCTCTCTCTCTCTCTCTCTCATTCCTCTCCCATCTCCCTTTCCTCCCTCCCCATCTCCCTTTCCTCCCTCCCCATCTCCCTTCCCCTCTCCCTCTCGAAAGATAAGTTACATGCGTCCCGCCTTGTAACATTTGTGAAAACACACACACACACACACACACACACACACAGGTAAAATTGAAAAACTGTTTGAAAAGTATGAGGGCCTGGAAACGAGTTATGACAATGTAAAGAGAGACTGTGCCGATATGAAGAAGGAAAATGCAGCACTGAAAGAGGAAGTTAAGCTAATTAAAGTGAATTGCGAAAAATGTGGAGAATCTCTAGGAAAAGTGATGGAGAAGCAGGCTGAATGGAAAAAAGTCAGGAAGTGGAAAGAAAGGAGGTAAATTACAAAGTTGCAAGTCTGGAAAAGGAAATCAAAGAGTCAGGGAGAAAACTTTGGGCCTTGCTGAAATTATAGATCAACAGATCATAGAAGAGAAGATAGCTGAGAAAGTGGTGAAGGTTATTAAGTCAAATGAGACATTGGTGAGGGAAACTGTAGACAAAAAGAGATGTGTGGTGATATTTGGTGTGGAGGAGGATAAGACACCGAGTAAAATGGAGAGAGAGAAAACATAAAAAGGTGATAAATAATATCATTAATGTGGTGCAGGAGGAGGAAAAGACCTAGTACAAGAAATAGAGGACTTCCATAGAATTGGAAAGTTCACAAGAGAAGGTATGAGGCCAATAAGAATCAAACTTAAGTCACAAAAGGATGTAGATGAATTGGTGGAGAAGTCATGGAGGCTAGCCCAGCAGGAAACAACAAGGAAGATTTGGTTGAGAAGAGATCTCGGTGAAAAGGAAAGAGAAATGTTAAATGAGTTGAGAAAGGAGGCTTTGAAAAAAATGAAGAGAGGACAGAAGAGAGAAGAAAGAGTTTTTCTGGAGAATCTTGGATATGAGACTGAGGAAGTGGTTCATAACCCAGAAAAGTACAGCAAGAAAGGACTAAAGAAACTTACATATGAGCGAAATGTAATGTATTCCAACATAAATGGAGTGATATCGGGATTTTAGAACTCAACGATTACTTGAGGGACAAGAACCCAGATATTGTGGGTCTTACTGAAACAAAACTGAGAGAGGGAGAAGACCTGATGAAGGTTGGAGAAGGGAAATATAACGTTTGGAAAAGAAATAGAGTAGGTAAGATGGGAGGAGGAGTGATGTTGCTGGTTAAAAAAGATATAAAGGTGGATCAAGTGAAAAAGGTATGGGAAAGGCAGAAGTGCTAAAGATCAGAGCAGAAACTAATGAAGGAAAAAAGAGGCACTACATAGTGGTGTACGTACCACCTAAGACAAATGCATGGTCAGTACAGGAATATGAAGAAATGATAAGTGATACAGGAACATGTCTGGAAGAAATGTTGGGTGGCTGTGAACGAACTATAATGATGGGAGATTTTAATTGTAAAGAGGTGTGTTGGGAGGACTGGTCAATGGAAGGATCAGAGACAACATGGGAAATACACTATTGACACTGGCAATGGAAAATGTGTTAACTCAGTGGGTCAAAGAAGATACTAGGTTTGGAGGAGAGGGAGCATCGTCAAGACTGGACTTGGTCTTTAGTACAGAGCCAATGGTCATTGAGGAGATGAGGGTGGAGTGCCCTTTAGCAAAGAGTGATCATGCAGTTTTGGAGTTCAAGGTGATAGACGAAGAGAAATCTAGAAGAAATGAAGAATATAAAGTGGGAAGATGGAATTATGCCAAGACAGATTTTGGAAACCTAAAGAAATTCTTTCAAGAGACAAATTGGATGAAATTCAAGAGTGCTAAGGAGCAAATGAAAAGTGGAAGGAATTTATAAAAATATACAAAGAAGGTGAGAAAAATTTGTACCAATAAGACAACATAGAGAAGTTGGAAAGCAGGACTGGTTTAACGATAGATGTGAAAAGGCTAGAACAAGAAAAGAGGATGCATGGAAGAGGTGGAGAAGGAAAAGACGGATTAAGCAGTGGGAAAGTTACAAAAGAGCAAGAAATGAATATGTGTTGATTAGAAGAGAAGAAAGAAAGAAACAAGAAAAGGATATAATTGATAAATGTAAAGACCAACCAAGGCTTTTTACAGACATGTGAACAACAACATCAAAAATAGAGAAAGTATTGAAAGTTTAGAAGTAAATGGAGTATGCAGTGAAGATCCCAGGAAATGGCAGAGGCTATGAATGGATGCTTTCGGAAGGTATTCACAAAGGAGACTGCTTTTGACAAACCACTGGTAATGGAACAGAAAGGGATTATGAAGGAGTTTCAAGTAACTGTGGAGGAGATCAAGAACATGATGGGGAGTTTAGAAGTGAGAAAAGCTGTGGGACCTGATGGGGTATCAGGATGGATTTTAAGAGAATGCAGGAGCAATTGGCAGAAAAAGTTTGTGAAGTAATTGATGCCTCATTAAGGGAAGGTGTAGTGCCCCAAGACTGGAAAAGAGCTAACATTGTCCCAATCTATAAATCAGGTAACAAGAGAGACCCATTGAACTATAGACCAGTGTCACTTACAAGTGTGGTAGCTAAGATGTGTGAGAGGGTGGTGAAGACTAGATGGACAGACTTCTTGGAGAAAAATGACATACTTTGTGAGTGTCAATTTGGTTTTAGGAAAGGGCGTTCATGCACGACAAACCTGATATGTTACTATTCGAGGGTGATAGATGTAATACAGGAAAGAGATGGTTGGGCTGATGGAATATATCTGGATTTAAAAAAGGCCTTTGATAAGGTACCACACCAGAGACTGATCTGGAAACTTGAAATGGTAGGAGGAGTGCATGGCAGTTTACTAAAATGGATGGAAGACTTTTGGTAGGAAGAGAAATGAGAACAATAATTAAGGACAGACCATCAGAATGGGGATTGGTGGAGAGTGGAGTTCCACAGGGATCAGTGTTGGCACCAGTAATGTTCGCAGTCTACATAAATGACATGGTGGATGGGGTGTCCAGTTATGTGAGCCTATTTGCAGACGATGCAAAATTGTTAAGAAAAGTGAGATGTGACAAAGATTGCGAACTACTCCAGGAAGACTTGGACAGAATATGGAAATGGAGCTGTACATGGCAAATGGAGTTCAACACGACAAAATGCAAGAAAATAGAGTTTGGCAAGAGTGAAAGAAGAATCAGGAGTATGTACAAGATAGGAAATGAAGACATAAAACCAGTCATGAAGAAAAAGACCTTGGGGTGACAATTACCAATGACCTATCGCCAGAGAGACATATAAACAAAATAATTGGAGAAGTATTGAACTTATTGAGGAACATAAGAGTGGCGTTCAGATATCTAGATGAAGAAATGATGAAGAAAATAATTACTGCAATGATAAGACCGAGGCTTGAATATGCAACAATACAGTGGGCTCGAACTTAAAGAAACACATAAGGAAACTAGAGAAAGTACAGAGGGCTGCAACGAAAATGGTGCCTGACTTAAGAGATTTGACTTATGAAGACAGACTGAAAAGAATGCAACTTCCAACCCTGGAAAACAGAAGAGAAAGGGAGACCTGATAGCAATATACAGAGTGATGATTGGCATGGAAAAATGGATAGGGAAGATCTGTGTATGTGGAATGGAAGAATGTCGAGAGGGCATGGGAAAAACTAAAATGGCCACTTATAGGAGAGATGTGAAAAATATAGCTTCCTCATAGAAGGGTGGAAGCATGGAATAGTTTAGACGTGGAAGTGGTCAACGCAAGGAATATTCATGATTTTAAGAAAAAGCTGGACATTAATAGATATGGAGATGGGACAACACGAGCATAGCTCTTTTCCCGTATGTTACAATTAGGTAAATACAATTAGGTAAATACACACACACACACACACACACACACAAATACAAAAACAAAAATTTTTCTAATCTCTCTCTCTCTCTCTCTCTCTCTTTTTCTCCTAAGAGAGAAGCGTCCACTTTCCTCTTCGAAGGCGATATAGTGACTAAAAAATAGCAGCATAATACACAAAGACGACAAGTATGACAAGCTTGCATGAGTTTCGCTGGCTAAGGCACTACCACCCGTATATCATACAGGCGGCTTTTTAACATCCGGTACGAAGGGGTTAAATCACATAACGAACACTTATGTGTTCTTGGTGTACTTTGGCACAAAGTTCTCCACGGCCTTATTGTATATTTCCATGAATTTGTTGTATTTTGATTGAATGCTTACTTCTTGGTACATTGCACACCAGTCCATGTCGCCAAAATACTTCCTCAAGTCATTATGTTTCGCTCTCGCATAGTTTAAGCACTCCTCCTTGTAACCATCCCCATTTTCCACTCTCAAGCCCACATCCAAACAAAACTTCAACAATTCATGGTTGCTCTTTCCCAAAGGGCATTCATGTTCTTAGCTGTACTCCCTTTGTAAATATCAAATCCAGTCTTGACGAGGTATCTCCCTGCTGACCTCTTGTTGGGTGCCTCACCCACGGGGTCAACAGATTTTCCATTGCCAAGTCCAGCAACTGCTCACCCCATTCCCCATTCTCCACTTCAAACTCTTCCCATGTGACTTCTTTGCAGTTGAAATCGCCAAATGTAACAACTGTCTTTTATTGTGTGTGTGTGTGTGTGTGTGTGTGTGTGTGTGTGTGTGTGTGTGTGTGTGTGTGTGTGTGTGTGTGTGTGTGTGTGTTTGAAAATAATAAAAACTAAATATTCAATAAAAAACATAAAAATACACCAAAACACACACAAAACTAACGTAATTAAACCAAAACACACCTAACACAAAAAAAAACCACATAATGCAACCAAAACACAACACAAACACAGAATTCAACCCAAAAAAAAAAACTCAACCAAAACAATAAAAACACACATAAGCACATCCAACACAAACAAAAACACACAGGAGTCAACCAAAACAAACAAAACACACACAAAACAAACAATAACACAAAAAAAAAACACACACACAAAAAAATCAACCAAAAACATACAAAAACACACAATCCAATCCAAACACATCCAAACCACCACCACCACCACTACTATTACTACCACTACTACTACTATTACTATTACCAATACTTCCACTACTACTACTACTACTACTACTACAACCACTACTACTACTACTACCACCACCACTTACTACTACTACTACTACTACAACCACCACTACTACTACTACTACACCACCACCACTACTACTACTACTACTACTACTACTACTACTATCACCACCACTACCACTATTATTACTACCACTACTACTGATACTACTAATAATACAACCACCACCACCACTACCACTACTACTACTACCACCAACAACCACACCACCACCACCACCACCACCAACCACTACCCAGTATTGCCTGCTCCAGCTTTCATTGATTTCTTCTTGTCAAAACACACCCAAAACACAAAAAACACACTCAAAACACACACAAAAAAATATCCATAGTCACCTAGAACAAACAAAACACACACAAAGACACCCAAAATACAAAACCCACAAAAACACACAAAATTTTGCCAAAAAACACACAAAAACACACCCAATCCATTCAAAACACACCCCACAACAAACAAAAACACAACAAAACCAACAAAAACACACACAAACACACCCAATCAAATCAAAATACACAAAAATGCACCCCAAACACATAAAAATACACCCAAAACATGCAAAACACCCAAAACACACCAAAACTCACAAGTACACCTAAAACACACCAAAACGCCACAAAACACCCAAATTAATCCAACACAACAAAACCAACAAAAACACACCCCAAACACACAAAACCTCACAAACACACACAACCCCACAAGCACATCCACAACACACCAAAAAACACTCAAAACATGCAAAACACACCAAACCCAAGAAAAACACAAAAACACACCCAAAACATACAAAAACACCCCAAACACACCCAACACAAGACACACCCAAACCCAAGAAAACACAAAAACACAGCCAAAACACACACAAACACACCCAATCAAATTAAAACTCACAAAACACACCCAAAACACATATAAAACACACCCAATACAACAAAACCAACCAAAACACACACAAACACACCCAATCAAATTAAAACACAAAAATGCACCCAAAACACCACAAAACACACCCAAACACACCCAATCAAATAAAAACACACCACAAAACACCCAAAACACAACAAAATACACCCAATCAAATTAAAAAAAACACAACACAAAACACCACAAAACACCCAAAACACACCCAATCAAATTAAAACACACAAAACACCCAAAACACAAAACACCCAATCAAATTAAAACAAAACACAACACAAAAACACAAAACACCCAAACACACCAATCACAAACACACAAAACCACACTACACAACACCAAAACACACACACACACACAACTAAATTAAAACACAAAAAACACACAACAACAACACACACCACCACCAAAACACAAACACAAAAACACAAAACACAACAAAAACACACCCAATCAAATTAAAACACACAAAACACAAAACACAATTAAAACACACCCAAACACACCACCAGCACCCAAACACAAGCACAAAACACCACAAAACACCACAAAAACACACCCAATCAAATTAAAACACACACAAAACACACCCACAACACACCACCACCACCAGCACCCAAACACAAGCACAAAACACCACAAAACACCACAAAAACACACCCAATCAAATTAAAACACACCCAAACACACCACCACCACCACCACCACCAGCACCCACCCAGCATTGCCAGCTCCAGCCTTCATTGGTTTCTTCTTGTCCTTGTTCTTCTCTATGTATTCCTTGAGCTTCTCGGCTCGGTCCAGGTACTGCTTGCACTTAGCCCGGATGCTCTCCTTAGCTCGCTCGTTGGGCACTTCATCTGGGGGGGTGCATAGATGTCGTTAGAGGTTGGTAGGGTTGTTATGGGTTGTTAGGGGTTGTTATAGATTTGTTATGGGTTGTTAAAGGTTGTTATGGGTTATTATGGGGTTGTTATGGGTTGTTAGAGGTTGTTAGGGGTTGTTATAGGTTTGTTAGGGGATTGTTAGAGGTTGTTATGGGTTGTTAGAGGTTGTTAGGGGTTATTATGGGTTTGTTAAGAGGTTGTTAGAGGTTGTTAGAGGTTGTTAGGGGTTTGTTAGGGATTGTTAGGGGATTGTTAGAGGTTGTTATGGGTTGTTAAAAGTTGTTATGGGTTGTTAGAGGTTGTTATGGGTTGGTAGGGGTTGTTAAAGGTTGTTATGGGTTGTTAGAGGTTGTTATGGGTTATTATGGGGTTGTTATGAGTTGTTAGGAAGTTACTAGGGGTTGTTAAAGATTGTTAGAGGTTTTTAAGGTTTGTTATGGGTATGTTAGAGGTTGTTATGGGTTGATGAGGTTTGTTAAAGGTTATTACAGGGTTGTTATGAGTTTGTTAGAGGCTGTTATGGGTTGCTACGAGTTGTTAAAGATTGTTAGAGGTTTTTAGAGTTTGTTATGGGTTTATTGGGGGGTTGTTAGGGATTAGGGGTTGTTAAGAGTTGTTATAGGTTGTTATGGGTTGTTAGAGGTTGTTAGGGATTGCTAAAGGTTGTTACAGAGGTTTTCAGGGATTGTAATGGGTATGCTAGGTGGTTGTTAGAGGTTGTTATGGATTGTTAAGGAGTTTGAGGTTGTTAGAGGTTGTTATGGGGTGATTATGGGTTCGTTAAAGGTTGTTAGGGGGTTGTTATGGTTTGTTAGAGGTTTTTAGGGGTTTGTTAGAGGTTACTAGGGGTTGTTATAGGTTGTTAGAGATTTTTAGGGTTTGTTTGGGGTTGTTAAAGGTTGGTATGGGTTGTTAAAGGTTGTTAGGGGGTTGTTAGAAGTTATGAGTTATTATGGGTTTGTTAGAGGTTGTTATGGGTTGTTAGGGGGTGTTAGAGGTTTATTATGGGCTGTTAAAGGTTGTTAGAGGTTTTTAGGGTTTGTTAGGGGATTGTTAGAGATTGTTATGGGTTGTTAAAGGTTGTTTGGGGTTGTTATGGGTTGCTACAGGTTGTTAAGGGGTTGTTAAAGGTTGTTAAGGGTTGTTATGGGTATGTTAGGGGATTGTTAGAGGTTGTTTGGGGTTGTTAGAGGTTAATATGGGTTGTTAAGGGTTGTTTGAGGTTCTTAGGGGTTGGTAAGGGTTGTTAGAGGTTGTTAGGTTTTTTTGGGGGTTGTTAGGCTTGTTATGGGTTGTTAGGGGTTGGGAAAGGTTGTTAGGGGAGTTTTATTGTTTGTTAGAGGTTGTTAGGATTGTTATGGGTTTTTAGGGGTTGTTATGGGTTGTTTTGGGTTGTTAGGTGGTTGTAAGGGGTTTGCTAGAGGTTGTTAGGGGGTTGTTAAGTTGTTATAGGTCGTTATTGGTTGTTAGGGACTGGTACATGTTGTTAGAGGTTGTTAGGGGTTGTTAGAGAGTTTTAATAGGTTGTTAAGGGTTGTTAGAGGTTTTAGAGGATGTTATCGATTGTTAGAGGTTGTCAGAGGTTGTTAGGGTTGTTATGGGTTGTTAGAAGTTGTCAGGGGCTGTTAAAGGTTTATTAAGGGATGTAAAGGGTTGTTATTGAGATTTCTTATGGATTAAAAAGTACATTAGGGATTGTTATATTTTGTTAGAGATTGTTATGATGTTATTAAGGGTTGTTAATGTTTTTATGTGGTTTGAGGGTCAATTAGTGGTTGTTAAGGGTTGTTTGAGGTTCTTAAGGGGTTGTTAGTTGTTGTTAAAGGTCATCAGAGGTTGTTAAGGGGAGTTGTTAAGAGTTGTTATTGCAGTTGTCAGGAGTTCATTTAGGATTATTAAGGGTTTTTAGGGGTTGTTAGTTGTTAGGAATTGGTTAAGGGTTTGTTAGGGGGTTGTTATTGAGCTCTTTAATGGTTTACAGGTTGTTAAAGGGTTATTGAGGCTTTCAATAATTTGTTGTTCAATTGGGAGTTGTTAGAAGTTGTTAAAGATTGTTAGAGGGTTTTATTGAGGTTTTTAATGGACTGGATCAATTAGAGGTTGTTAAGGGGTTGTTACAGGGTTGTTAGGGTGTTATTAAAGTTGTTATTGATGTTTCAGTGGTTTGTGGGTCAAATTCAGGTTGTTAAAGGGTTGTTAATAGGTCAATAGGTTGTTAAGGGCTGTTTGGGATTGTAAAGGGTTATTAAAAGGTTGTTAGGGGTCTTTAGAGGTTGTTAAGGGTCGTTAGGGGCTGTAAAGAGGTTGTTAAAAGTTGTCATTGAGTTTTTTTTTGCAATTTGTTGGTCAATTGGAGATTATCAACTGTTGTTAAGGTGTTGTTTGGGTCTGTCTAGGGTTGTTAAGGGTTGTTTGTGGTTGTTAGGGGATTGTTAAAGGTTATTATTGAGTTTTTTGCAGTTTGTTGGTCAATTGGAGGTTGTCAAGGGTTGTTAAGGCATTTTTTGGGTCTGTTAGGGGTTGTTAAGAGTTGTTTGTGGGAGTTAAGGATTACTAGGGGTTGTTAAGGGTTGTTAAGGAGTTTTCTTGCAGTTTGTTGGTCAATTGGAGTTTGGCAAGGGTTGTTAAGGTGGTGTTGGGGGTTTGTTAGGGGTTGTTACTGAGGTTTCTTAGGGTTTAAAAGTACATTAAGGGTTGTTAGGGATCATTAGAGGCTGTTAGAGTTGTTTTAGGTTGTTGAGGGTTGTTATTGAGGTTTTTAATAGTCTGTAGTTCAATTAAGAGGTTGTTATTGAAGTTTTTAAAGGTTGTTTACATTGTTACAGATAGTTAGAGGATTGTTAGAGAGTTGTTGAAGGTTGTAGAGGGTTGTTATGAGCTGTTACTGAGGATTTTTATAGTCTAGTTCAATTAAGGTGTTGAAATTGAAGTTTTTAAGGGTTGCTTGGATTGTTAGGGATAGTTAGAAAATGGTTAGAGGTTGTTAGGGGTTGTTAGAGAGTCATTAAGGGTTCTGAAGGGTTGTAGAGAGTTGTTGAGTTGTTATTGAGGTTCTTAAGAGTATCAGGTTCAATTATAGGTTATTATTAGGTTTTTGATGCTAATTAGGGAGTAGTTACTGGTTGTTAAGGGTTGTTATTGAGGTTTTTATTGGTTCATAGTTAAATTAGCAGTTGTCCATGAGGTTGTTAAAGCTTGTTAGGATTATTAAGGATTGTTAAGAGGTTGTTAATGATTAAGGGATTGTTAAGAGCTGTTATTGAGGTTTCTAACAGTCTCTGGTTAAATTAGGGTTATCAAAGCTTGTTAGGGAGTTTGTTAAAGGTTGTTGGTGGTTGTTTTAGGTTGTTAGGGATTTGTTAAAGGTTGTTAAGGTTTATCACAGGTTGTAAAGACTTGCTAAGGATTCTAAGGGGTTGTTAAGGGTTGTTAGGGGCCATTAAGGGTTGTTATTGAGGTTGTTACTGACGTCCATAATGGTTTTCTACTATTTTCTTAATAGTTTGTGTTTTTTAAAGGTGTTGTTGCTGGTTTTCAATGGTTTCTAATACTTTTTCAATGGTTTCTATAATAATTTTTTTACCACAGCCCACAGCCACACACAGGCCCCAACACAGTCCCATATAACCTATAGCCCTCCAACACACCCAGTCCTACACAGCCCTACAGACCCTCCACCCCATAAACAGACCTCAACTCTTACTCAGCCTTCATCCCCAACACAGTCCCATACACCCCACAGCCCTCCAACAAACACAGCCCCACACAGCCCCCTACAGACTGTCCAGCCCCTTCCTCAGCCTCCATCCCCAACACAGTCCCACATAACCTACAGCCCCTCCAACAAACCCAGTCCCACACAGCCCCCAGCCCCTACTCAGCCTGCAGCCATAAGAGTCCCCATACAGCCCACAGCCCCCAACAAAATCTCAGCCCGTACACAGCCCCACAACACACCCCTATAGACCTCCAGTAATCTACACAGCCCTCAGCCCCTCCTACAATCCCCTGGAACATACAGCCCCCCAAGAAACCTCTAGTCCCTACACAGCCCCACAGACCACAGCCCCTAACATATCTTAACACCCCACAGCTCCACACAGCCTTCCCCAAAGACAACCCACAGCCCCCTACAGCCCCACAGCCTTCTCCAGTGCTAGACCTCCCACTATATTACAAGTAGAAAAGAGAAAAGAAAAGAGAGAAAGCCCCATCAAGTCCCTCAGCACCCCCCAGATAGCCCCAAAACAGCCCCCTCATAGCCTTACACTTCATGGCGTGCAGAAAGTACTCGACGGCAGACTCGTACAGACGCAGCGCCTCGGCATAATTCTTCCCCTTGTCCTCCTCTGTTGCCTTCGTCACCAGGTCTATCGCTTTCTGTGTGTGGGAGACGAAGAGAGAGGGAGAGGGATAGAGGGACAGAGAGAGAGGGAAAGAGGGAGAGAGAGAGAGAGAGAATAGGAGAGTTAATAAAGAGTGGGATGATAGAAGAAGAGGGAAATTAAATAGAGAAAATAGACAGAAAGAGAGAAAAGAAGAAAAAAATATTGAAGGAAAGATGAGAGAGAGAGAGAGAGAGAGAGAGAGAGAGAGAGAGAGAGAGAGAGAGAGAGAGAGAGAGAGTGTTAATCTTTTACATAAACAGCAAACACTTGTACATAAAACCTCAAAAATCTGTCTTAAATAGAAATGGATACAAAATAGATGCTTTCTCTCTCTCTCTCTCTCTCTCTCTCTCTCTGACACATAAGAGCACAAACATGCAAGAAAATACAGAATTAGTTATTTTTTTTTATTTTGTCAGAGAGAGAGAGAGAGAGAGAGAGAGAGAGAGAGAGAGAGAGAGAAATAATATAGGAGCAGGTCTCTCTCTCTCTCTCTCTCTCACAATACTTCAAAACCCACAAAATAACAACAACATGATAAAATAACCAATAATTTAATGCCCAAATGAAACAAACAAAACAATAAGACTTTTCACAACACTCAAATAAACACAAGGAAAGTGAAACAAGCGACACTTTAACATTAGAAAGAGTCAGTTCACTCAATCAACACACAACACATGTCAAAAGTATCATGACACGCTCGAGTATACCCCACAATCGTCATCATCAGCATCATGTGACACTTAAAACACACACAGGCATGTAGGAAATAACGTAACACATCTATGACACACACATGACACGCACACGGCACATGACAAACACACAGACACACAGACACACACGCAACACGCACAGAAATAAACAAAAACACACGCAAAATGATCGGTGAAGAATTACTGTCATTTAATCTGCCACACCTCTAATGAGTCATGGTTTGGGGTATTATTTAGGTTATTTCTCAGTTATCACTAGTGTGTGGCGGCGTGCGGCTGTCCTCACCTGTAAAGCGGATGTGTTGGCCATGGCGGGCGAAATACACAGGAAATATCTCACTTCTCAACCTCCTCTGCTCTCCGTCACTCTTCCCTGCATAGACGCGCTGACTCAAAATTCCTCACATTCATAACCTTCAGAAATCAAACAAAAGAGAGTCGCCATTACTCCCTCAGTATTTATTTAAGAGTCTTGAATTAGTTTATAAAAGATTTGATTCTTTCTAACTTTTCAGATTTTGTCACTTATGGTTTTAGTAAACACTAGTGAATCCCTAAATGACGTCACTATTAAAAGGACCGCTGGGCTTTAAACTTTTATCCCATTAGTGTTATTTTTTTCTTTTATTTCTTGGTTTTATTATCAAATGTCCTGTTTTGTTATTGAATTTATACGGTGATTTTCTTTAAATATATTCCGTCATAGTTGGTACATATCAGTTGATCTATTCGTCTCTATCTTTTAAGATTTCCTTGCCCTATAACATATTTCCGTGGTCATTTTGTAATTTTGCTTAAGTATTATGGCTCTATGATATATCCGTAGCACCGCGGTCAATATCATATCAATTGATTAATTCTTATCTACCTGATCTATTGATAATTCGTCTATCAATCCTAAGTAAATGATTATACGAATCTCTAATCAACTTCATGTCGCACAATGTATTAATGTCACCTTGCCTTTACATTAGCTTGCTTTGAATGATGATAGAGACTGCGAGGTTGTCAACTTTTCCGATAACATTCTAAACAGTCTATTTTATATATATATATATATTTTTTTCCTTTCTCTTCTAACTTTTCATAACTTTACAGCCGCCATATGTACTTACGATGCTTTTTCAATATAGGAAGTCTAAATTATACTAGGAAAACTTTGGAGTGTCTGAGAGGTAGTGATGTACCCATTCCATGTATTACGTAACTCAATTATGTGGGTTATGACAACCACCCCTCTCATTCCAAGCAGTGAGCGAGCCGATGGTATTACTCACAACCTACAATGCCGTGTAGTGTGGCAAATTGATGATAAGATATATTCTTAACCCTCCCTTGTTGTATAGACTGCCACAACAATGAAGTTATCAATCAATATGTCATCAGTAAAATGACTACCTATAGCTTCTTCCTCTTGTTTCATTATTTTATCTTATTTATTTATCTTTTTTTTTATTCCACATATATCGTGACATATCATTTAGTACCTTTATTTTGTCCATTTATCTATTGCTGCTTGACTAGTTGTTATCGTGGCCTATCTATCATTAACTACCTTTATTCTGTCTATTTATTTATCTATTGCTGCTTTACTGGTTGTTATCGTAGCCTATCTTATCATGAACTACCTTAAGCTATAGGGCATTACAGCTTCACATTATCTACTTTGTTTTTCAGGTCGGGCAAGGCAACAGAAGGGAGCTAATGATGATAGTAGTTGTGGAGCTACAAGACTCTTCTGAAATGCTTCGTTCTCTTATCAAAGTTATCAAGAGCATTTCAGTATCTCGCCTAAGTCATCAACCAACCAATCTCCTCTCTCTGGCACCATAAGACGCCACTAAAAAACCCTAACAACTTCCATTACAGCTTGTCAGTCATTAGAAGCATTAGAGATACTCTTGAAAACCCCCAACAACTTGCAGTCCAGCCTATTAAAACACCAATAGAATGATGAAAACACTTGAAAACTCTATTATATTTCCACTAGAGCCTCTTAAAGCATTATGAAAACCCTATTGACTTCCACTAGAGCCTCTTAAAGCATTACAAAAACTGTTGACTTCCACTAAAGCCTCTTAAAACATTACGAAAACCCTATTGACTTCCACTAGAGCCTCTTAAAGCATTACAAAAACTCTATTGACTTCCACTAGCCTCTTAAAGCATTATGAAAACCCTATTGACTTCCACTAAAGCCTCTTAAAGCATTATGAAAACCCTATTGACTTCCACTAGAGCCTCTTAAAGCATTATGAAAACTGTTGACTTCCACTAAAGCATTACTATTATGAAAACGTCCAACGGCTTCCACTAGAACCTTGAAAACACTAGTACCACCCACAAGTCTGTAAAACTCATATTAGAACCTTGAATACAGCCATTAAAATCACTAGTTACTACCATATTGTTCAGATTTCACTACTAAACTCATTAAAACATTCTTGAATATTTGTTACTCAGAATCATGAAAACACCCTTGAAAACCCAAATACCTTCTATCAATCTCTATTTAAATATCATGACTATATTATTTGCTACCCTAACAATACTTCAAATTGAGAAACATCCACTAACCCTTCCAGTACTGGGACACATTTTTACCTTGAGTTTTGGTTGTGATTAGATTTTATTGACTTTAGGAAGGTTCTATGGAGGTCATAAGATTAATGGCCAGTCTTCACCATTTAAATTCCCACGTAAGTTTCTGAAGCTGTATAAAATCACTAGATAGTCAGCAGAATGAATATGAAAACTCATTATGGTACTGAACAGTGGTTAAACTATTAAAATGTTACTAGAACCATGAAAACACCCTTGAAAACCCTATTAACTTTGAAGCTTGTCAATGGATGTGTGTGTGTGTGTGTGTGTGTGTGTGTAACAAGTAAAGGCTAATGCAAAGACACACACATTTATGCACCTCTAATTTCTCTTGCAACAGAAATACAACTGAGTAAGAACGACAATCATAATAATAATAATAATAATAATAATAATAATAATAATAATAATAATAATAATAATAATAATCACTTGGTTGGTTTAAGTAAAAATTGAAACAAATTGACAAACACTCTTGCTTCACAGGGTCTCACCAACCTCATACACTGGCTACACTGGCTCACACTGTTACCAATTAACCTTCACTGACATACCATAAACAAAAAGAAAAACATTGAAACTTCTCTCAAAAAGGTTACATATGGAAGGTACCTCTGGCCATACCTGTACTAATTAATCCCTGTGGATCACCTCACACACCTGCCTGTCACACAATTGAGGTTCTGTGCCCTGTTACCTGCTCTCTCTCTCTCTCCAAGTTGTGGAAAGTATTAGTCTTTTTTATGCTTTTTTTCTGTTATTGGTGTGAAATAATTGCTTACCTATCACAATAAATGCAATAACTTTCAATACATTTCTTTAAAGCAGTCAAGATACAAAACTATTCTTAAAACTTGCTAGAATCATGAAAACACCTTTGAAACACCCTGCATTACATTTCCACTACAACCAGTAAAGAGAAGTGGAGGAAGGAATGATTCTCAAACAATAAGAACCACAGAAACACTCTTGAAAACCCTTAATAACTTCTAATAATGTAAAAAAAATTACTCAATATACTAACAACTTCCTGGAAACACCCCTGAAAACCCTTAGTAACTTCCAATTAAACCCAAAATTTACTCAAAACATTATCAAACTCATAAAAAAAAAATTAAAAACCTTCAAATAACTTCCAATACCCGATCAACAAGTACCAAAAACACACACTCCTTATCAAACCCAACCAGAAACATGCAAACCCCCTTGAAACCTCAACCCCTCCAAACACCAGCACACAAGAGAGCAGAGCATTTCAAGACTACAGACCCTTGTGTTGTAGATCATTAATGTTTTGTGTTGGCAACAGTGACACAGACACCTTGACAACACTTCAGCAGGTAGCATGACAACTTCCTCTAGTTTGTGACGCAGGGAAGTGGGTGAGTGGTGAGTGGTGGTGAGTGATGGGGAGCAATGGTTAGCAAGAGGCGCAGGAGGACAGACAGAGGTACTATTAACAAGACCATGCTTACTGATGAGCGCATTCACAATTCTTACACATTCTACAAACGTTGCTATGTAAAATATTGAGTCCCTTGGTAGTAATGGTAGTGACGGTTGGGTGTTACGCCTCAACAGACAAGGGGGTGTTGAAAGCATCGCCAAATGTCTTCTCTACAAGTGTCTGGCTGTTTCTCCATCTCATTCTCAAAACAAAACAGTTACTTCATGACAGCTCTTTGCTTCTGTGTCTAGCTGTGTGTTGGTCTGCGGTTCTCAAGACCAGAGTGCTGCAGTGTGTTGTGGTCCACAGCTGTTGTCTGAAGTGTGGCTGTGTTGTGTTGTGTTGTGAGCCTTCCCTTACTTGGCTTGGGTCAGTGTCACCCTGCTACTGAGGCTGACAGGCTGACAGGGTGACAGCCAGACACGCACGGCCCTGCCACAGCTTCTCAGACTGACAGAACAAAAGGAAACAAAAGCTGGGCAGCACGTCAACACTTGAGGCCCGGCGGCGGCGGTGGCGGCGGCAATGGCAGCAGTGGAGCCGGCCGCCACAAACAAACACACAGTATAAGGCAAGTGTTTCATGTCAAGGTCCTGCCGTTCCTCCACCTTGCAGTGCCTTGGATAAATGTTAGGTATAAAAACTGCAGCCGTCCCGGTGTGTTGGCTGGGTGGCTGGCTGGCGGAGGACAATACTGATCACACCACACCACTCACACCCAACCCTCTCCCTGCACACCGCCCCACCCCGCCTCGCCTCACACCCACCCCCCCTGCCGCTGCCGCCGCCGCTGCCACTGCCGCTGCCACCCAAGCCCAATGAGGTTGCAAATCTTAGTGCGTCTCAACTTGAGACAGTTCCCGGCTGGCTCTCCAGCAGCGGCAGGGGCAGCAGGAGTGACAGACTGTGGGAGTGTTAAGTACAAAACAAGGACGGAGGGTGGCAATCCTCCTGCCTCCAGCCCCCACGCCAACACTGTGGGACGTGTCGGCCGCTCTGAGGCAAAGCTCGTACCACTGGGGGAGTGCAAGCGGCAGGACCCCCGGCCACTCCACGCTGGGCTGACACATGGTGAGGGTGGTGGTGAGGATGTTGGGGTGTGGGGAGTGGGGTGTCTCGACGCGGCCCGCCGGTGCTGGGCCAACAGACTTATAACATAGTCACAGCCAATTCATGCAATAATTGTTTGAGTTACGAGGGACCAATTTGACACAAGTGAGGGCGTGTGTTGCCCTGCGGCGTGACTCAGTGACGCCTGATATGTGGCCCTCTCAGCCAGACCAGACCAAACACCACAGTGCCGTGCCGCTTTATTGTCTTGCAGTGATGGGCAGGGGGCAAGGGTAGTGGGGGCAGCCCAGCAGGGAGTGAGGGCAGGGGGTGGGTGGGTGGGGTGGCCGGGAGTCACCGCCGCTGCACTACAACATCTGAATCTCATAATTAAATCACATGAACTTGGTTCCACATCATTTTACTTCAAAAATACCTGTAAAAGCAGCAAGACTTAGGAAGCTAATATATCTCAAAAATATCAGGGGCACTTGTCAGGCAGATCACCAGGCGGGGCTCTAGGGCACCGGAGCACTGGGGCACTGAGGGACTGGTAGTGGTGGCGGCGGTGGTGGTGGTGTGGTGGCTGTGGTGACCTATCATGATAACTCCAGGCATTACTGACCTACAGATGACCTAGTGCATCCCCCACAGGCACCACAACACAGCCCGGAGCAACACAATACAGCACTGCTTCCCTGCCTGGCGTGCTGGCTGCAAGGAGCCCTGTCCCTGCCACCACCAACACTCACACAAACAACAGTTCCTGACGAGTGCCTGGGGGGTGCCTGTAGAGTGCCTGTGGGTGCCTGGGGGCAGGGAACATTACAAACTACACAGCACACTCACGCACCACCCGATGACACTGCTGTGATAAATGTAGGGTCATCAGATCACACGATACAGGGGGAAGATGAGCAGGAAACAGCAGGATACAGCAGGGGGTGGCAGGGGGGACAGCAGGAGGACACCAGACAATACAAGAATAGGAGAATAGGATGCAAAACGGCCCAGTGGAAGACAGAGGCACGTTAACTGTAGCCGAAAGGAAACATCATATACGTAAAAATCAAACAAGACATAAATGAGTGGAAAAAATGTGGATTGTGGGCAGAAAGACAATTAGACATGTGGTGAGGTGAAATACAGGATTACAGCTTGAGTGGAAGACAGGATGTGGACTACGTAAGACACCGCAGGAAGGTACTGGTGGAGAGGTGGAGGAAAGGGAAGGGTTTATATGAAAGAGTGAAGATAAAACTTGGCTTAACTGAAGAATTGAAGAGATAAATAAAGGAACAGAAGAAATGAGAAATTAGTGAATAAAGGAATATTAGCAAAAAAGATGAACAGAAGATAGAAAACAAGACAAAAATTAATGAAAAAAACAAAGAAAGAAGAGGAAGAAGCAGGAAATATGTCAGTAAATGAAGAAAAACACAGAGAACACGAGAGGAAGAGGAAAAAGGAAAGAGAAATAAAACGACAAAGCAAAAAAGGAAAGTAAGGAGAGAGAAAGATTAAAAGAACAAAAGAAGGCAAAACAAATGAGGAAAAACAGACAGAAGAGAAAACAGTGAGACTAAGAGAAATAAAGAAATAAGACAAAGTGACAAATGAAAGGAAGGAAACAAAAAAAAAAAAAATAAAAACACTAAGAGGCAAACATGAAAGGAAAAACAGACAAAGCGACAGAGAGGGTGAGGGGAGCAGGGGGGGGACAAGGAGGGGTGGGGGACATGAGGGGAACCATCTGCCTGACAAATGCCACACAAGATCACAGGCTAACTCGACCAAGCCACGTTAGTCGGCCGGCCTCTTCTCGGAGTTCTTCTTGGTAAATTCTTCGGCATTTTTCATGAACTTCTTGCGGTCTTTAGTGTAGTCCTCGGCCAGGTCTGCACGCAAGGGGTGTTCTGGCTCAGGCTCGTTCACCAGGTTGATCAGTGCCTCAATCACTGCAATGGCAAACAATTGGCTGTGTTGTTGTTTTGTTGATTAACTATCGTGCTATTGACTTGAGAAACTAATCCATTTGCTAAGAAATCTGCCAACTAATCTAACACTATCAAACCCAACTCAACTTGACCTAACCCAACCCAATCACCTTATAAATAAATAATCTAAAAAAAAAAAAAAAAAAAAAAAAAAAAAAAAACCTCACCTTACCCAAACCAAACCTAACCTATTCAAATTCTATCCTAACCAAATCTTATCAAATCTAACCAAACAAAAAAATAAATAAATAAGTAAAATAAGATAGAATAAAATAAACCATAAAAATAAGAATAAATAAAAAAAAACTAAATGAAATAATATAATAAAGTAAAATAAAAATAAATACAAATAAATGAAATAAATAAACAAATAAATAAATAATCTAACTAACCCAACTTACCATTTCTCTGCTCCCCCCCCTTCCTCCAAAGCCCTAACCTGACCCCCAATAACACAATCTAACCTCACTAACCCACTCACCAGGACTTCTACTAACCTAACCTAACCTAATGTACAAAGGTCAGTAGTTGATCCAGTAAGGTTTTCAAGGAGCTAACCTGATCTAATCTAACCTAACCTTATACTTCCCCCAAAAAAACCTAATCTAACCTAACCTAATAAATAAATAAATAAAAATAAAGTAAATGTAAATAAATAAATAAATAAATAAATAAATAAATATATATAATAATAATAATAATAATAATAATAATAATAATAATAATAAGAAGAAGAAGAAGAAGAAGAGGAGGAGGAGGAGGAGGAGGAGGAGGAGGAGGAGGAGGAGGAGGAGGAGGAGGAGGAGGAGGAGGAGGAGGAGGAGGAGGAGAAGAAAAAAAAAAAAGTTAGGATTTCAGCTAACCTAACCTGATGTACAAAGGTTAATAGTTGATCCAGTAATGTTTTTAAGGAGTTTTACAATAACTAGGTTGTTTAAAAGAGTCCATTTTTCCTTACAATAACTAGAAACCTTACACCCACACACCATTTTGGCTTTCTTTCAGGTGTTTATAAATATTTCACTTTGTTGTTGTGAATTGTAAAGTGAAGGAATGAAGGAAAACACAAAACATATACTTTTTCACTAGTTCTGTTAAGTATCTATAAATATTTCAACCTCTGGTAAATTGTTTACTGAAAGGACCTAAGGAAATGTGAAAGAATTATGTAGCAAATAGCACGACAGGAAGTGATCATCATAACAACATCATCATCTAATACTACAACTACTATAACAACAACATCATCTACTACTACTACTACTACTACTACTACTACTACTACTACTACTACTACAACAACAACAACAACAACAACGTCAACACTTACCCTGGTCTGTTTTGGTGGCCGGTTTCCAGTTCTCAGCGCTAATAATCGGCAAACACACCTGCGGACAGAACAAGAGAACAGTCCCACATTGAACTCTCCAGCACTCTCTGTCTCCACTATGAGTAAACAAAATCAGGGAATAAACTTTGTCACTTTTCTATCACTAATTCTTTTCCTGATCAGTGTCTCTAATGTAAAAGCAAATAAAAACTTTTATTATTACAACAAAATTCACAATCTTTCATTCAATATTAGAAAAGGAAGATAGAGTAAAATATTTTCACCTTTTCTATTATCTGTTTTTTTTGTTTTCCTTGATCCGTGTCTCTAATATATAAAGAAACACACAAACTATAATTATCACCACTAAACAACACTGTCTTTCACTCAATACAAGACTAATATGATACAAACAAAACCATATATTCTTTTCTTTAATTTTTCCTGTCTTTGTTTTCCCTGATCCGTGTCTCTAATATATAAAGAAACACACAAACTATTACTTTCATCACTACACAACACAGTCTTTCACTCAATCCCAGACTAATAATACAAAAACAAAACTAGAGATGACATTTTTCATTCTTTTCTTGATTTCTCAGCTAATTATTTGTCCCCTTTATCTCTCCTACATAGAATAAACACCAACACTGTTACTACCACCACAACACAACAGTCTTTCACTCACTATCACAAAACAAGAGTAAACATTTTAACTTTTTCTATTATTCATGTTATTATTGTTTTCCCTGATCTGTGCCTCTAATACAAAGAGAAACACACACACTATTACTAGCATCACTAAACAACACTGTCTTTCACTCAATCCAAGACTAATAGCACAAAACAAAACCATACATTCTTTTCTTTATTTTTTCCTGCTTTTGTTGTTTTTTTTCCCTGATCCGTGCCTCTAATATATAAAGAAACACAAAATATATTACTATCATTACTAAACAACACTGTCTTTCACTCAATCCAAGACTAATAATACAAAACAAACCTTTAGAGTAAATATTTTCATTATTTTCTTTAGTTTTTCCTGTTATTTTTTTTCCTGATCAAGAAACACAACTTTAATTATCATCACTAAATTCACAATCTTTCATTCAATACAAGATTAAATAATGCAAAACAAAACTAACGAGATTAAATATTTTCATTCTTTTCTTTATCTCTAAGCTATCTTTTATCCCTGACCTCTCGTGGGGGTGGAGAATAGGAATTGAGAACGTGTGGGGGGAGCTGGGAACAACAATAACAACGCCAGCCACAACAGTAACAACAACAGTGACCGCAGCAATAGCACCACGAAGGAGGAGGAAGAAGGAAGAAGAAAGAGGAGTGAGATAAGAGGAAATACAGGAAAAAAAGGAAGGAGGAAGATGTAAACGCTAAATAACAACAAGTAACCCAACTGAAAATAATTCATATATATAAAAAAAAAAAAAAAAAAAAAAAAAATAGACGAAATGATAGAAGAGAAGAGGAGAGGAGAGGAGAGGAGAGAGAGAGAAGAAGAAGAAGAAGAAGAAGATGAAGAAGAAGAAAAGAACAATAACAACAACAAAAGAAAAAGAAAAAAAAAGCAAGAACAAGAACAAGAAAAAAAAAGAAAAGAAAAGAAGAAGGAAGAAAAAGGAAAAAGATAAAAAAGGAAAAGATAAGAAAAGGAGACAGACAGACAGACAGACAAAGAAGCCATAGCAAAACTGAACTAAAGGTTAAAAAAAGAAAGAAAAGAACAAGTCGGTACACACACACATACACACACCAATGAGCTCAGACACACAGACACAGACACTCCCCCCTCCCTCCCTCCCTCTCTCTCTCTCTCTCCCTAGCAACAAGACAATAATAATTCAATAAAGATAAGAACATTTTCTTTAAGATCTAAGAAACCAGAGAGAGAGAGAGAGAGAGAGAGAGAGAGAGAGAGAGAGAGAGAGAGAGAGAGAGAGAGAGAGAGAGAGAGAGAGAGAGAGAGAGAGAAATTAAAACATACAGAACACCCACAATACCCCTAAACATCTAAATACTTTACAACAAAAACACCCCAAAATACACCAAAACATATCTAAAACACACCAAAACACCCACAAAACACACCCAAACATCCCTCACCACCACCTATAACACTCCCAAACATACTGAACACCCACAAAACACACACACTGTCAAACATCCCTCACCACCACCTAAAACACTCCCAAACATACTGAGCCCCTGCAAAACACACAAACACTGCCAAACATCCCTCACCACCACCTAAAACACTCCCAAACATACTGAACCCCCACACTGCCAAATATACCTCAACACCACCTCACTCACCCCAAGCACACTAACAAACACACTTAAACACTGCCTAACATTGCTCAACACCATCTCATTCACCTCAAGCACACCAACAAACACATCAAACACACCAAATTACACTCAACACACCTCAGGACCCTTTGCAGGTCGGGGGTTCCACTCACACAATTTTTTTTAGATAGGGTGGAATCAAAAGCTTTTCATCTCGTCAACACCCCTCCTCTGCCTGACTGTCTTCAGCCTCTTTCTCACTGCTGGAATGTTGCATCTCTCTATTTTTACTGCTATTTTCATGCTAACTGCTCTTCTGATGTTGCTAACTGCATGCCTTCCCTCCTCCTGTGGCCTCACTGTAAAAGGCTTTCTTCCTCCTTTCACTTCTATTCTGTCCACCTCATTAATGCAAGAGTTAACCAGTGTTCTCAATCATTCATACCTTTCTCTGGTAAACTCTGGAACTCCCTGCCTGCTTCTGTATTTCCATCTTCCTATGACTTACTTCATTCAAGAGAGAGGTTTAAAGACATTTGTCCCTGACCTTTGGCTAATTCTATTGGTTCTGTAAGGAGACTGACAACTGAGAGGGCCTTTTTTTTTATCTTTTTGTTGCCCTTGTCCAGTCATCCCTTCTTACATTAAAAGAGAAAGGAGAGAGAGAGAGAGAGAGAGAGAGAGAGAGAGAGAGAGAGAGAGAGAGAGAGAGAGAGAGAGAGAGAGAGAGAGAGAGAGAGAGAGAGAGAGAACACGCCTCAACACCCCCTCAACTAACTCCAAACACACCTCAACACTCCCTCAAGTAACTCCAAACACACCCAAACACACCTGAACAACCCCTCTACTAACTCCAAACACACCCAAACACACCTCAAAACTCCCCTCTACTAACTCCAAACACACCTCAAAACCCCCTCTACTAACTCCAAACACACCCAAACACACCTCAACACCCCTCTACTAACTCCAAACACACCTCAACACCCCTCTACTAACTCCAAACACACCCAAACACACCTCAACACTCCCTCAACTAACTCCAAACACCCCTACTAACTCCAAACACACCCAAACACACCTCAACACCCCTTCTACTCCAAACTCCAAACACATCAACACCCCTCTACTAACTCCAAACACACCCAAACACACCTCAACACCCCTTCTACTAACTCCAAACACACTTCAAAACCCCCTCTACTAACTCCAAACACACTTCAACACTCCCTCTACTAACTCCAAACACACCTCAACACCCCTTCTACTAACTCCAAACCCCTCTACTAACTCCAAACACATCTCAACACCCTCTACTAACTACTAACTCCAAACACACTAACTCCAAACACACTTCAAAACCCCCTCTACTAACTCCAAACACATCTCAACACCCCCTCTACTAACTCCAAACACACTTCAAAACCCTCTCTACTAACTCCAAACACACCCAAACACACCTCAACACTCCCTCTACTAACTCCAAACACACCCAAACACACCTCAACACCCCCTCTACTAACTCCAAACACACCCAAACACACCTCAGCACCCCCTCTACTCACTCTAAACACACCTCAACACCCCCTCTACTAACTCCAAACACACCTCAACACCCCCTGACTCATCACAAACACCTCCAAACACCCACCTGGCCCTTCTCGTCCACATTGGGGTGGTATATCTTGGTCTTGAAGTTAATCTTGGGTGGTTTGAAGGGATACTCAGCAGGGAAGTTCACCTCAATCCGGAACGCTCCCTTGTTGTATGGTGGGTTCTCCTGCAGGGGGGGGGGGTAAGAGGAGGTGAGGTGAGGTGAGGTGAAGTGAGATTAAGTTAAAACAGTTCAGTTCAGTTTTGTTTCGTTTAGTTTTTATTGGATTGGGTTGCATTGGGTTCAGTAAAGGTTGGGTTGGGTTGGGTTAGGTTTGGGTTGAGTTGGGTTGGGTTGGGGTTTGGGTTTTGTGGCAGTAAAGAGCAAAGAAAGGGATTATTGGTTAGCTAGAATATATTAAGTTAATTTAGTTTAGTTGAAGTAAAGACAGGATAGATTAGGCCATGTCAGGTTCAGTGTAGTGGTGGTGGGATGCTACAAACACTAACTATTCTCTCATACAAAGACATGCAAAGCTGTGAAATTATTGAAACAAGAAAAAAAGGGTTAGTGCTGATAGGATTAACACTAAGGCTCTGGTTAGGTTAGGTTACTTTGTTCTTATTCTCTCATACAGAAAATATATGAAAAATGTAGAGGTATTATGGAGAGAAAAAAAAAAAACACTGAAAGAACCAACACTAAGGCTCTGGTTAGGTTAGGCTTGTTGATTCTTAATCTCTCGGACAAATAAATATATGAAAAATGTTGGAAAAAAAAATAAATAAAAAAAAAAGAAAAGAAAAAAGGAAGCACTGAAAGAAGCAACACTAAGGCTCTGGTTAGGTTAGGTTATTCTTATTCTCTTATACAAATCAATATATGATAATTGCTGAGGAATTATGAAAAAAAGGAGCACTGGAAAGAACCATCACTAAGGCTATGGTTAGGTTAGCTAACGGTGACTACAGAAGTGAGCATAGCAGTGACATCCATACAGTGTTGCCCATTACTTCATGTACACACCACACCTTACTTGATGACCCAGCCTTTCTATTCTTACCTTCAGCTACAACCACATGTCACTCCCTGCCACCACCACCACCACTACCCCCACCACCACCCTGACACACCTCCACACTTCAGGCAGTGGCATAGTGGATAAGGTGGTGAGTGTGGGACTGGGCAGACATCCATGTGTAGGTTCAAATCCCACCAGGTACCGCCTTAAAACATCATTTGTGGAGTGGTTTAAAGTTACCTACATGTCACCATGATACCCAGGTTCTAGGTGGTTACACCAGAGATATACTTGGGTGGTGATATGAGCCCTAATATGGGAACACTATAAATAAAATTGCCTGCACCATTAATAGGCAGAAGTAAACTTACAGGCACTATAAGCCATAATAAAACAAATAAATAGTAAAAAAAAAAATACACCAGTTTACCCATTCAGAACTGGGACACATTTTTTACCATGACTTTTAGGTACGATTGGGCGATTTTATTGACATTAGAAAGTGTCTATGGAGGTCAGGAGACTAATGGCCAGTCTTCACTATTCCAATCCCCACATGAGTTTCTGAAGTTTCTGAATCACCAAATAGTAAGCAGAATAAATATGGAAACATGTCATGGTGCTCAAGGGGTTAATACAATATAGAGTTCATTTCTTTCACTATTTCAATGCTTCATACTGTTTTCATCATCAAAAACCACTGACACTTCATTTTCTCAACTGCTAACATCACATAAAGCTAATTTTTCTTAACTATTTCAATGCTGTGTGTGCCTCGACTGAGATTTCATATGTCCTGCACCACCTCCACCGCCATCACCACCACCACTCACCTGCACACTGGACCTATGCCAACACACCACAGTTAATAATACATAAACCTTATTTATTTACTATTTCAATGCTGTATATTGTATTTCCCTCACCAAAAACACACATCAATCTACAGTTAACATATAGACCTATTTCTATTTACTATTTTAATGTTGTTATGTTGTGTTTCCTTCATCAAAACACATTAATATATCACAGTTAATATATAAACCTTTTTTTTATATAATTTCAATGACTACAGTGTTTATCCTACCAAACACACATCAATAAACAGTTAGCATATTAAACCTCATTTGTTAACTATTTCAATGTTGTATACTGTATTTCCCTCAACAAAACACTTAACTATACCAAAATTAACACATAACCTAATTTTTTTTTAACTCAATGACATTTACTGTATTTCCCTCACCAAAAACATACATCAATATACCACAGTTAATATATAAAGCTCATTGTTTTAACTATTTCAAAGACTGCATACTGTATTTCCCTCACCAAAACACATCAGTACATGCAAGTTAACATATAAACCTACTTTATTTTTAACTTTCACTGAGTGTATCCTGTGCTTTCCTAACCAAAAAACCAGTGACATTTAAACATTCATCCTACCACACTTCTAAGCCACACCAAACATTGCTAACCACTTCCTTCACATCCTCTCTCCATCCTGCACCACTTCCAACCACACCAAAGCTAACCTAACCAACCCTTCCTCTCCACACAGCTAACCACCACAGTGACAGATTAGGAGACAGCAGTGAGGTGATGCAGTGACTTAACCTAACCTACCCTTCCCTCAACACAGCTAACCACAACAGTGACATTAAGAGGCAGCAGTGAAGTGGCATAGTAACTTAACCTAACCTAACCTCAACACAGCTAACCCCAACAGTGACATTAAGAGGCAGCAGTGAAGTGGCATAGTAACTTAACCTAACCTAACCTCAACACAGCTAACCCCAACAGTGACATTAAGAGGCAGCAGTGAAGTGGCATAGTAACTTAACCTAACCTAACCTCAACACAGCTAACCCCAACAGTGACAGATTAAGAGGCAGCAGTGAAGTGGCATAGTAACTTAACCTAACCTAACCTCAACATAGCTAACCCCAACAGTGACAGATTAAGAGGCAGCAGTGAAGTGGTATAGTAACTTAACCTAACCTAACCTCAACACAGCTAACCACCACAGTGACAGATTAAGAGCCAGCAGTGAGATGGTGCAGACTTAATCTAACCTAACCATTCCTTTAAGACAGCTAACCATAACAGTGATAGATTAACCCTTCAATACCAGAACATATTTATACCTTGAGATTTATGTACGATTACACCATTTTATTGATATTACAAGGGGCGCATGGAGGACGGAAGGTTAATGGCCAGTCTTCACTATTTTAACCCCAACATAAGTATCTGAAGCTGTATAAAATGACCAAATAGTAAGCAGAATGAATATGAAAATGCGTCATAGTATTGAAGGGGTTAAGAGGAAGCAGTGAGGTGGCACAGAGCTAACCTAACCTAACCTTTCCATTACCCTCATGACACAACTAACCACCAATGACAGGTAAGAGGGGGGGATGGCAGTGAGGTAGTAGGGTGAGTAAGGGGTGAGTCGAGGGGGTTCAGGAGTGAGTCAGGGTGGGTCCAGGGGTGAGTCAGGGGTTCATGGGTGAGTGAGGGGGTCAGGGGGGCTACTCACCGGTACAATGAGTCCCTGCCAGGTGAGTATGTTGCTTTCATCCACCTGTATGTCCCGAAACGACTTGATGCCAGACCTTCGGATGTCAGCCAGCTCCTGTTGAGGGGGGGAGAGAATGGGGTGAGTGGTATAGGGTGACAAGTGAGAGAGAGAGAGAGAGAGAGAGAGAGAGAGAGAGAGAGAGAGAGAGAGAGAGAGAGAGAGAGAGAGAGAGAGAGAGAGAGAATAAACAAACATGACACCAAAACAATATTACAATGAAACGAGAAATAAAAACAAAATAAAAACAATAAACACAAGAGAGAGAGAGAGAGAGAGAGAGAGAGAGAGAGAGAGAGAGAGAGAGAGAGAGAGAGAGAGAGAGAGAGAGAGACCAGCTACCAGTGTAAAAAATAAGTGTATGCCTATATAAATTTATCACAAGGCCTAAGGAATGTAGGAAAAAATAAATAGGAAGTACTTAAGAAAAAAGAAAGTGTGTGTGTGTGTGTGTGTGTGTGTGTGTGTGTGTGTGTGTGTGTGTGTGTGTGTGATTCACTGTGATTCACTGTTTGATCTGCTGCAGTCTCTGGCGAGACAGCCAGACGTTACCCTACGGAACGAGCTCAGAGCTCATTATTTCCGATCTTGGGATAGGCCTGAGACCAGGCACACACCACACACCGGGACAACAAGGTCACAACTCCTCGATTTACATCCCGTACCTACTCACTGCTAGGTGAACACCACCTACACGTCAAATGAGACACACCCAAATATCTCCACCCGGCCGGGGAATCGAACCCCGGTCCTCTGGCTTGTGAAGCCAGCGCTCTAACCACTGAGCTACTGGACCGTGTGTGTGTGTGTGTGTGTGTGTGTGTAAGAAATCAACAGTGAAATGAATGTCTCTTTTGTGTTGCCTTATAGATCGTTAGTAAAAAAAAAAAAAAAAAAAAAAAAAAAAAATATATTGATATGATATTTTGACGGTGAAGAAAGAAATGAAATTGTATCCTCGCTGGTGTCAACTCTCTAGTCTGAAAATTATGACGTTATCAAGAAAAATAACACACACGACTGTATTCAACCTAACCAACAGAATATTGACTTAAACCTGCCCTAAGCTAACCCATAAGACATACATACATACATACACACACACATTATACCAAACCAAACCAGCCTAACCTAACCTAATCTGACCCTAGTATAAGATAACCACCACCACCACTACCTCACACACACATCTTCACTGTTACAGGAAAATTTTGTCTTTTAACAGTGGCACAGCTCTCCAGCCGCCATTACTGTCACTCCCAGAGCCAGTGACGGGAAGTACACAGGTCGACCCTCCACGTGTCCACAATTCACTATATTTATTCCCATCAACTCCACAAGGGGAGGGAGGGGGAGGTGTCACATTTCCCCTTAAAACCCCCATTAATTCCACCTCCTCTCCCCTTTCCCTTACTCTCACCCACTCCCACAGCTCCCCTCTCCCCTCACACCCCTCGCGACACACTGAAAATTAGGAAATACAGAGAAATAAGCAAAATTTTAACCCAGCCACAGAAGCCAAACAGATACACCCCCTCAGTTTTTCGTAGTTTTTGGCAAAATTTCACCTCGTTCTGTGCTCCCCCGGTGATCCAAATAAAAGTTAATGGTTAATCTTCATGTCCATTGCTTGTCAGGGGTGTGGAAGGGGTAAAAGCAAGGGAAAATTGCAAAATACTATGGTACTTACTTTCTGTAATCTCCTTGTAGCGGCCATTGTTGTCTGCTAAAAGAGGAGGAGACGCGCTAAATTCAAAATGGATCTTTATCCTTGCTATCTTATCTCTCTGGGTTTATACGTCCGTGTGGTTTGAAGCTATTTATTTCAGTGGTTATTGTTCCATGGTAAAGCCTTTGTGGGTATTTTATTAATTGGTGGAACGTGTAAGCGCTAACCAAAGCAAAAACAGTTGTACAAATAACAGGATGTTTTTTTTTCTTCTCTTATCTATCTTGGCTCATACGTATTTCCATTTTTTTTATTATTCAAGTGGTTTGCCAAGCCCGTTAATATTACTAAGGGCTCTGGGATACTTTGATTATTGCTGACGTGTATATGTGCTAAAAATAATCTCTCTTTATTACTATCAGTTTTTATTTTATTTATTTATTTCATCCTTCTGTTTTAGATAGTTTTGGTTTACACATGATGGTTTACAGTTATTGGTTTAGTTGACAATAATAGCTAAATCAGCATTTTTTTCTCTTCATAATGTCATCTTTACGTCAATATTAACTAGTCTTTATTGAAACTTGTAGCACTTAATTCTTTCTCACAAATTAGTTGACAGTAATGGCTAGCTCAGTATTTCCTTTTTTTTTCTTCATATTGTTTTCTTTGTGCAGATATAAGCTGGTCTGTGTTGAAATTTGTTCTTCGTCTATTCTCGCAAGTCATTTACAAACACGATGCAATTTCTCTCTCTCTCTCTCTCTCTCTCTCTCTCATGGCTGGCAGATGAACCAGAGTAGATGAAATATGAAGAATTGTATTTATTTATTACATTTATTGATTCCATGTCAATATTGCGTGTAAAGTAGTAATAGTTCTCTCTTGCTTTTCATGTTTAGCTTTTCTTTCCTTTTTTTTATTTATTTTTCCTCCTCTTCCTTCTATTACTGTCTACAACAACAACAACAACTGCTACTACTACTACTACTACTACTACTACAACTACTACTACTACTACTACTACTACTACTACTACTACTACTACTAACACTACAACAACAACTACTACTACTACTACCACTGCCACTGCTACTACTACTACCACTAGCACTGCTACCACTACTACTACTACTAATACATACTACAACAACAACAACTACTACTACTAGTGCTACTACTACTACCACTACTACTAGTACAACTACTACTACTCCTATTATTACTACCAGTACTACTATTGCTACCACCACCATCATTACCACTACCACTGCTACTACTACTACTATTACTATTATTACTACAGCCTTCACACATTTCTTTCCTCTTCTATTGGTTAGTGTATATTTAGTGTGCATTCCAGTATTCTTATCATTATCAATTTCCATGTTTTGCTATGTTCTGCTTTCCACTCTGAGATGTAATTCAAAACAGGCACTGAGAATTTTTAGTATGTATTAAAATAAGTTTGTACAACACACTCTTGTTGGGGGAAAAAATATGTATTCCTTAACTGGTGGAATTAATATCACACACCACTCCTTAATGAACAAAAAAACCACTTTCATTTTATAATTCACAAGTCCTGACGAAGCACCAGCGAAACCAGTCGGGCATAAACTCGTCTCCCTGCACCTGTGTTTCTCTGCACCTCCTCCTCCATCAAGTCCTTTCTTTCAATTTGATAGAAGGAATTACTGTATCACAAACTTTTCTCAATTGACACACTGACATTTCCTTATTGATCTATTTACTTTCCTTTTTATGTAGAAGAAATATCTGGCCAAGGGCAAAAAAAAAAAAAAAAAAAAAAAAAAAAAAAAAAAAAACTTGAGCAAAAAATGGCCCACTTAGATGCCAGTTCCCATGCAGGTCTGAGTGTTAGCCAAAAGAAAGGGATAAATGTCTTCAATGAGTTCAGGTCACAGGAAGATGGAAATACAGAAGCAGGCAGGGAGTTCCAAAGTTGTGATATATGGCTGGTGGCAGGGTGGTAGGGTGGGGTGACCCAGGAGGTGTCAAGGTGGCTGGTGTGAGATGGCAGGGTGGCAGGGTGGGGTGGCCAGGAAGGAGGTGGCAGGGAGGTGTGGTGTCAAGTGGCTGGTGTGAGATGGCAGGGTGGCAGAGTGGGGTGGCCAGGAAGAGGTGGTAGGGAGGTGTGGTGTCAAGGATTGGAAGAGAGAGAAGGGAGACTTGGCTGGTTAGGACTTGTAAGGTTAGATGACAGTACAATAATGGTGATAGTTTATGAAGGTTGGTAGAAAGAGAACCAGGGGAAAGAAAGTGCATTCAGTGGCATATGAAGATTTCTCACCTCCCAACTGCAAACTCTATAGAAGGGCCTAATCCACCCATGTATGGGGGGTGTCCACTCACACAGTTTTATTAGCTAGGGTGGAATCAAAAGCTTTTCTCGTTATCAATTCCTCTCTTCTGATTGACTGTCTTCAGCTTCTTTCTTACCGCCATAATGTTGCATCTCTTGCTATCTTTTACTGCTATTTTCATGCTGGCTGCTCTTCTGATCTTGCTACTGTCGTGCCTCCCCTCCTTCCACGGCCTCGCTGCACAAGACTTTCTCACCACTATTCTGTCCACTTGACTATTGCAAGACTTAACCAGTGCTTTTGATCATTTATGCCTTTCTCTGGTACACTCTGGAACTCCCTGCCTGCTTCTGTATCTCCATCTTCCTATGACCTGGATTCATTGAAGAGGAAGGTTTCAAGACATTTACCCCATTCTTTTGGCTAACTCTCTTGACACTGTTCAGGAATAAACAGAATTTTCCATCAGAAATGACAATACAGTGTTGTGGTGAGACATGATGTACTGAAGCCCATCATGCAGTGTCCAGCCACCTCACAGCACCTCCTGCAGTGCCCCGCCCATCACTGCCTGGGTCCTCTTGGCATAATCCTGCGTCCCACCCTCAGCCGCCCTGCACCCTCTCGCCTCTCCTTCTCCAGGTACGGACCCTTACCTGTAGAACAACACAGTAATTAGCTCTCAACAATTAAGGTTAATGAAGAAAAGTGCCAGACATCAAGGGTCATACAGTACTAATTCTCAATAAAGACTAATTAAGTATAGAGAAGTTTTATGTTGAGTATTTGTCAAGGTTGTCATGTTGCCTCACCTGTGCCAGACTAAACCAGGTAAGCTTTCCTCAGATTGTTTGAAAAGGTTGACACAAAGTGTTTTCTGTTTGTATATGCAGTAGTGACAGCAAAACCTTCTTTGATCCAGTGGTTATGTTAAAATGTTAAAACCTTCAATACATTCTCAGTGTCTTCTACAAGGTGTACATGCCTTCAGGAGACTGACAACTCATTAGCATCAGTATTACTATCATTATTATAGTATGTAATAGTATAGTATTATTATAGTATGTAATAGTAGCAGCAGCAGCAGCAGCAGTTTTATCACTATCATAATTATCACTATCAGTAGCACAAGTGGCGGCAGCAGCAGCAGCAACACAGTACTGTACAGAAGAGCAACAAGCACAGCACAGCACAGCAGAGCAGAACACTCACCCAGACAGAAGAGCTTGTAGAATGAGGTGGGCAGGTGTATCCTGGGCATGACGATGGCATTAACCTGCTGTGTGACCTGTTGTGGGGGCAGCACAGTGGCCAGGTGCAGTTCTCGGGTGAGGGGGTCCACACCCACCACCACGCCCCACCCCAGCAGGTCCCCACAGCCCCTGAGTGGTGCCAGGCATTGTGGCAAGCCGTCCTGCAGTGTGTGCAGGTCACTGGGATCCACGCGGCACAGTGCCACCAGCTGGGCATTGAGCACTTGCAGGAGGCGCTCCCTGGGCACCTGCTCCTCACACACGTACAGTGCCACCCTGCCCAACGGCACTGTGACACGCTGCTCTGCCTCCATGGCCAGCGCCGCCTCCGCCAGCACTCTCAGCTCCCGCTGCACCCTGGGGTGGGCCATGTTTGGTGCCACAGGGCCTGGGCCAGCACTGGGCAGCAGGGTCAGGCTGTAGTGCACCTCTGTGCCAGTGCTGGTGGCTATGCCACCCCTGGCCGTGGTGACGGCAGCAGCGGTGAGAGGGAAGGGGTAGTTCCTGGAGTTGCGGTGGTCCTGGAACTGCAGGACATGTGTGGGCTGCACCAGGCGCACTACATCCAGCATCACCTCCAGGCCGGTGCCACGAGTCCACCCCATGGTGTTGACCAGCAGTGGCAGGTCACCCTCCATGCCACTGGCTGCTCTGCACAGCTCCTGCACTGCACTCACATACTCCTCCAGCACAAACTGTGGGTTCACCGAGCCCACCAGCACATGTCTGTGGTGCAGGGACAGCTCTGCCAGATCGTGGGTGTAGGGTGGGCCCAGCAGGGGCTTGGTGAGGTGTGTGAGGGACAGGGAGGTGGGCAGGGACAGCTCGGGCTGGCCAGGGTCAAAGTCCAGGCAGAGGATGCCGGTGTCTGGCTGGGCAGCGATCATGGTGTTGGCCAGGTACTTGAAGAAGGTGCTCTTGCCAACACCCTTCCCGCCACATACCACCACGCGCGGCACTGTGTGGGTGTGTGGTGCAGGCAAAGTTTTAGTGATTCCAGTAATACTTGGCAATGACTGGGGTTCTCAAGGGTGTCTATGATGGTTTGCTATGATGCAGATAAAGTTACTACAGTTTTCAAGGGAGTCTTCATGATTGCTGGGATAGTTCAACAAGAACACTACATCTTTAACAAACCCTACTGGAAAGTACCAAACTAAACAAGAAAACTCAAACACACAAGTACACAAAACACATCAGTAAATAGAAAAAAAATAAAAATTAGTGATTAAAAAAAAGAAGATAAAATACACATCAACAAATAAATAAAATACTACAACTTAGTGAATAAAAAAATAAACAGATAAAATAAACATTAAATAAAATAAAAAAAAACTTACTGGACTAAAAAAAAAAAATAATAATAAATAAATAAATAAACACATCACTGAAAAAATCTTACTTAAAAAACATCAATAACTAAAAGAAGGAAAAAAAAAAAAAAAAAAAAAAAAAAATTGTCAACACCACACCACCACCACCACCAATAAATAAATAAAAATAGAAATGACAAAAAAAAAAAAATAAATAAAATAAATAAATAAAAAATAAATAAATAAATCATCACCACCACCTACCAGCGCCACAAGACCAGCTGGACACCACCATCTGAGCCGCCTCCTTCCACTCTGGCTTGATGTGAGTGATGCGAGCCTTGGAGCAAATCTTGGGAGTGACGACCGCAGCACCAATACTCTCCCAGGGCTTCATGTGGTCCCAGAGAGTGCCAAGGGACCCCCAGCCGGCACCCATGAGGAGGTCAAGGCGCTGGGAGGAGTGTGGCAGGACCTCTAGTAGTGTGACCTTAGTTTTCTGTGCAGGAGAAGAGCGAGATAGAGAGAAGGAAACACAAGGAGGGGAAAACAGTGACCACCTTCAGAACTGGGACGCATTTTTACCATAAGTTAACGTGTGATTAGACAATTTTATTCACATTACGAAGGGTCTATAGAGGTCAGAAGATAAATGGCCAGAGTCTTCACTATTTTTAATCCCCACATAAGTTTCTGAAGCTGTATAAAATCGCGAAATGGTGGGACGCATTTTTACCATAAGTTTACGTGTGATAATACAATTTTATTCACATTAGGAAGGGTCTATAGAGGTCAGAAGATTAATGGCCAGAGTCTTCACTATTTTTAATCCCCACATAAGTTTCTGAAGCTGTATAAAAACATCAAATATTAAGCAAAATGAATATGGAAATGCATCTTGGTACTGAAGTAAGAGAAAAGGGAAACAGGAGAAACGAGATGATCTGAAGGAAAGACAAGGAAGGAAAAATAATTGAAAGTATGAACAGAAGAGAACCAGGAGCAGTGAGATAATGTGAAGAAAAATCAAGGAGAGGGAAACATATTGAAAGTGAGAGAGAGAGAAGGAAAACAGGAGTGAAATGGAACCATGCGTGCTTTGGGGTCCGAGGGGTCTCCAAGCGCAGGGGTTCAAATCCTGTCCACGGTCCGAGTGTAGGTTGGGCTTCCTCACTCAGGGCAATGGTTTCCTAGCGGGTGGGCTTTGAGATAGGAGGTACCACAAAAAGTATCCCCTTTAGCCCATAAATTCCCGTGAAAAGCCCACGTGGTAAAAAAAAAGAGGAAATATCTTAACAGCAGTAAAGACAAGGGGAACAGGACAAATGAGATGATGTAAAAGGAAACACAAAGAAGAAAAAACACATAGACAGTAAGAGAGACAAGGAAAATAGGAGTGAGATATGTATAGGAGAAAAACAAGGGAAAACATATTGAAAGCAGCAAAGCAAGGTAAACATGAGGAATTAGGTAGTGTGATGGAAAAACAAGGGAATCACATTAAAAGACAAAGAAAAAAAAAAGAAAAGAAAAAAGAAAAGAAAAGAAAAGAAAATATATCAAACGTAGTAAAGAGAAGGGGAAGAGAACTGGAATAGTGTGAACGTAAAACAAGAAGGGAAAACAAATTGAAAGTAGCAAAACAATGAAGAAAAATGATTAAAAAGTAAGAGACACGGGAAGTAGGAGTTGTAAGATGGTACAAAGAGGAAAAAAACAAGAAAATATACGAAGAGACGAGGGAAACAAGAGGAGTGAGATGGTGAGAGAGAAAAACAAGGAAGAAAAACACATAGAAAGTAAAAGAGATTAGGATAAACAAGAGGAATGAGATGGTGAAAAGGAGAAAAACAAAAGAAAACATATGAAAAGTAACAAAACAAGGGAGACACGAGTAGCAAGGAGGTGTGAAGGGAAAAACAAGCCACAAAAATACAATGAAAGTAAGAATGGCAAGGAGAAACTAGATCTGTACTGTTACCTTAGTGTTTTGCAGAAGGAGGGAAAAACAAAGAGGTAACTAATTAAAAAGAGAAAGGAAACTGTGATCTGTAGTGTTACCTTAGTGTTCTGTAGAAGGAGAAATGGTGATGTGTTGAGGTGGTGTGTGGTGCAAAGGGAGAAAGGGAAACAAAGGGAAAAAAACATATAAAAAGTACCTGAGACAAGGGAAACTGTGCATAATAATCTGTAGTGTTATTTTGGTGTTCTGTAGGGAAACAAAAGGCTGTTGAGATGGTAAAATGAGAATACAAGAAAATACAAGAGGGAAAGACACTATTAACTCCTTCAGTACCATGTCGCATTTCCATATTCATTCTGCTTACTATTTGGTTTCTATACAGCTTCAGAAACTCACGAGGGAATTAAAATAGCGAAGACTCTGGCCATTAATCTTCTGACCTCCATAGACCCTTTCTAAAGACACTATCAACTCCTTCAGTACCATGTCGTGTTTCCATATTCATTCTGCTTACTATCTGGTTTCTATACAGCTTCAGAAACTCACGTGGGGATTAAAATAGCGAAGACTCTGGCCATTAATCTTCTGACCTCCATAGACCCTTCCTAATGTCAATAAAATCATCTAAGCATACCCAAAACGCATGGTAAAAATGACTAAAACAAGGGAAGCTGTATATAATGATTTCCTCTGGTATAATTTTGGTGATTTATAGAAAAACTGGTGAGGTAGTAGTGTGTGGTGGACAATCATGAAACACAGGGAAAGATAAGGTAATAGTAGAGATGAGAAGAAATATGTGTGTGTGTGTGTGTGTGTGTGTGTGTGTGTGTGTGTGTGTGTGTGTGTGTGTGTGTGTGTGTGTGTGTGTGTGTGTGTGTGTGTGTGTGTGTGTGTGTATTTATCTAGTTGTAGTTTTACAGGGCCAAGGCTTTATGCTCGTGTGGCCCCGTCTCCATATCTACACTTATCCAATCTTTCTTTAAAACTATGCACACTCGTTGCAGACACTACTTCTTCATTCGAACTGTTCCACGTCTCAACACATCTTTGCAGGAAACTATACTTTTTAATATATCTTACACATCTTCCCTTCCTCAGCTTCTTACTATGTGATCTTGTGCTTCGACTGGCATATTCTTCTCTCAAAATCAGATACTCATTGTCCACTTGGTCCATTCCATTGATCAATTTATAAACTTTATGAGATCCCCTCTCTCCCTTCTCTGCTCCAATGTTGGAAAATCCATAGACTTTAGTCTCTCCTCATATGTCATCCCTTCAAGTTCTGGGACCATTCTTGTAGCCATTTTTTGTAGTCTCTCCAGCTTCCTTATGTGTTTCTTTTTGTGAGGGGTCCACACTACTCCTGCATATTCCAATCTGGGTCTTATTATAGTACTTATCAGTTTCTTCATCATTTCTTTGTCCATGTAGTGAAATGCTATTCCAATATTCCTTAGCAAATTATATGTCTCTCTGAAAATTCTATCAATATGGCTTACCGGTTGATTATTTTCTTCTATCGTCACTCCCAAATCCTTTTCCTTTTTTACTTTCTCCAGTTCTACTCCATCTCCCATCTTATAGATTCCCACAGGTCGTCTTTCACTCTTTCCCATTTCCATGACATGGCTTTTGTCCACAATGAATTCCATCTCCCACTTTTTTACTCCATTCTCAGATCTTATTTAGGTCTTCTTGCAGTATTTCACAATTCTCTTTTTGCTTTATAACTCTGCACAGTTTTGCATCATCCGCAAACAGATTTATGTAGCTCTTCAATCCTTCTGGCATGTCGTTTATATAAATGAGAAAAAGTATTGGCGCCAATACTGAATCCTGTAGCACTCCGCTTTCTACTGCTCTCCACTTGGACTTCATATCTTTAACTACTGTCCTTATTTCTCTCCCCCTCAAATAATTTTCCATCCATCTCAATGTGCTTCCTTTTAAACCACCCTTCTCCTCTAATTTCCACAGTAACCTTGCATGTGGCACTTTATCAAACACCTTTTTTAAATCCAAGTAAATACAATCAACCCATCCCTCTCTCTCTTGTACCCTATCAACTGTTCTAGAGTAGAAACTCAGTAAATTTGTTACACACGACCAACCTTTTCTAAAGCCAAATTGGCTATTTGATAAGAATTTTTCTTTGTAACTGTGTGTGTGTGTGTGTGTGTATTTACCTAGTAAATACACACACACAAGGTTTACGCTTGTGTGGCCCCGTCTCCATATCTACACTTATCCAATTTTTCTTTAAAAGTATGCACACTCGTTGCTGACACCACTTCTTCACTCAAACTGTTCCACGTCTCAACACATCTTTGTGGTAAACTATATTTCTTAACATCTCTTACGACATCTTCCCTTTCTCAGATTTTTACTATGTGATCTTGTGCTTCGAATGTCATATTCTTCTCTCAGGATCTGTTTCTCATTATCCACTTGGTCCATTCTGTTGATCAATTTATAAACTTGTATCAGGTCTCCTCTCTCTCTTCTCTGTTCCAGGAATGGTAGATCCATAGCCTTTAGTCTCTCCTCATATGTCATCCCTTTAAATTCTGGAACCATTCTTGTAGCCATTTTTTGTAGTCTCTCCAACTTCCTTATGTGTTTCTTTTTATGAGGGATCCACACTACTCCTGCATATTCCAATCTGGGTCTTATTATAATATTTATCAATTTCTTCATCATTTCTTTGTCCATGTAGTGAAATGCTACTCCAATATTCCTTAGCAAATTATATGTCTCTGAAAATTCTATCAATATGGCTTACCGGCTGATTGTTTTCTTCCATCGTCACTCCCAAGTCCTTTTCCTTTTTTACTTTCTCCAGTTCTTCTCCATCTCCCATCTTGTAGATTCCCACTGGTCGTCTTTCACTCTTTCCCATTTCCATGACATGGCTTTTGTCCACATTGAATTCTATTTCCCACTTTTTACTCCATTCCCAGATCTTATTTAGGTCTTCTTGCAGTATTTCACATTCCTCTTTTTGCTTTATAACTCTGCACAGTTTCATATCATCTGCAAACAGATTTATGTAGCTGTTCACTCCTTCTGGCATGTCGTTTACATATATGAGGAAAAGTATTGGCACTAATACTAACCCCTGTGGCACTCCACTTTCTACTGCTCTCGACTTGGACTTCATATCTTTAACTACCGTCCTTATTTCTCTTCCCCTTAAATAATTTTCCATCCATCTCAATGTGCTACCTTTTAAGCCACCCTTCTCCTCTAACTTCCACAGTAATCTTGCACGTGGTAACATAACATAACATAACATAAATAATAGGATAACAAAGGGACACCAGGGCCCATCTAGGTTAGCCTGTATCAGTCGCACAGCGACCTCGTCATCAGTACTTAAAGATACACTTACAAGTACACAATACATTATATACTAATTCTAAATATTTGGCCCATTAACAGGGCTAAGTCCTGCAGCGAAATCCTCTACAATTTGTGGTCCCCATACATGGGGATCATGTCTTGTTTAACTATAGTAAATTTCTTATAAAAACTATCATGCAGTGCTATACATAATTATAAATCTAATAAATTTAAGTGCTTATCTAATCTGTTTTTAAACATTGTCAAACTAGTGCTATTTACAACCGTCTCTGGCAATGCATTCCAGAAGTCTACCACCCTATGACAAAAGAAATATTTTCTTATATCTAACCTGCAGCCTTGCTTTCTAATCTTCCTGCCATGATTTCTAGTCCTATTTCCCTCCTCTAAGGTAAAGAAAGATCTCACATCTATGTAGTTTGTATCTGAGAACATTTTAAATAACTTTATCATATCCCCTCTTATACATCTCCTCTCAAATGAAAACATGTTTAATTCCTTTAATCTATCTCTATACTCCAGGCGCTTTAATGCTGGTATCATCCTAGTTGCTCTTCTCTGAACTGCTTCTAACATGTTGATATCCTGCCTATAGTGGGGTGACCAGGCCTGTATGCAATACTCTAAATGGGGCCTAACATAGGAATTATATAAGCTACGCACCACTTCCTTACTTTTATAACTAACATTTCTATTTATAAAACCCAGGATCCTATTTGCCCTATTTCTTGCTTCTAAACATTGCTTTGAAAATTTCATAGTCCTGTCTATCACTACTCCTAAATCCTTTCCTTCCTCTACTGCCTCTAGCCAACATCCCTCCATCTCATAGCTAAAGTTTGTGTTGTCTTTACCTAAATGCATAACCTGACACTTTTAGAATTAAACTCCATCTGCCACCTGTCTGCCCATGCTATCAGCCTGTCCAGGTCTCGTTGTATTCAGTAATTGTCCTTTTCACCCTGTACTGCACATGCTATCTTAGTATCATCTGCAAACTTTGATACTTTGCTACTAATTCCTATATCTAAATCGTTAATGTACACCAAGAAAAGAAGAGGTCCTAGCACTGATCCTTGGGGTACCCCACTAACCACTTCCTTCCACTCAGACATTGCCCCATTTAATACTACTCTCTGTTTCCTATCAGAAAGCCATTCACTAATCCAATCAACTAACCTACCCCCTATCCCATGTAGTCTCAATTTGTACACTAGCCTCCTAAGCGGTACCTTATCAAACGCCTTGCTTTGTCAAATGCCTTTTTTAAATCCAAATAAATACAGTCAACCCATCTCTCTCTCTCTTGTACTCTATCAACTATTCTAGAAAAGAAAACTCAATAAATTAGTTACACAAGACAGTTTTTTTCTAAAACCATATTGGCTATTTGATATTAATTTGTTGTCTTCAAGGAATTTGATCCATTGTTTCTTTATTATTCTTTCACACATCTTGCATATTACACTAGTTAGTGATACTGGTCTGTAATTTAAAGGTTCTTCCTTCCTTCCGCTCTTATATATGGGAACCACCTCACCTCTTTCCCATTCTACTGGTACTGTTCCATTTTCTATTGAGCATTTTATGATGTTGTATATAGGACTTGCTAGTTCTTCCCTACATTCTTTCAGTATTCTGCCTGAGACTTCATCTGGTCCCATTGCCTTCTCTTCATCCAGTTCCTTCATTAACTCTTTTATTTCAAGCTTGGTTACTTTAATCTCTTTCATATAGATTGTCTCTCTATTACTCTGTGGCCTCTCAAATTTGGATTCCTTAGTAAAGACCACCTAGAATTTATTATTTAATAGTTCTGCCGTACTTTTGGGTCTTCCACCATTCCGTTCTCTCCTTTTAACCTTTCTATTGTTTTTTTTTGCCTAATTTTTCCATTTACGAATCCGTGTGTGTGTGTGTGTGTGTGTGTGCGTGCGTGTGTGTGTTTCACTGTTTGATCTGCTGCAGTCTCTGACGAGACAGCCAGACGTTACCCTACGGAACGAGCTCAGAGCTCATTATTTCCGATCTTTGGATATGCCTGAGACCAGGCACACAACACACACCGGGACAACAAGGTCACAACTCCTCGATTTACATCCCGTACCTACTCACTGCTAGGTGAACAGGGGCTACACGTGAAAGGAGACACACCCAAATATCTCCACCTGGCCGGGGAATCGAACCCTGGTCCTCTGTCTTGTGAAGCCAGCGCTCTAACCACTGAGCTACCGGGCGCGTGTGTGTGTGTAGAAGGAAAGACTGACAAACAAATGATATATATGAGGTGAGAGAGAGAGAGAGAGAGAGAGAGAGAGAGAGAGAGAGAGAGAGAGAGAGAGAGAGAGAGAGAGAGAGAGAGAGAAGAGAAGAGAGAGAGAGAGAGAGAGAGAGAGAGAGAGAGAGAGAGAGAGAGAGAGAGAGAGAGAGAGAGAGAGAGAGAGAGAGAGAGAGCACAAGAAACCAAATAAAACCACTTAAACACCCCACCAAACCCTCAAGAAACACACAAAAACACCAGAAAAACACACAATACAAAACAACATCACTTACCATCTCCACTAAGTCGTCCACAAAGGCGGAAGGAAGGCCCTGCAGAACACCACTCCCTGCCTCCACCTCCACACAGTCCAGCGCCGTCACACCAAGAAGGGAGCAGGATGGCAGGGAGTAGATAGCCTGACTCTTTCCTTGCTGTATAATATATCCAAGCACCTCGACAGATCCTAGGAGGGGCCGCAGCAACAGACACCCTTGGAGATACAGTGTGGTGTTCTCTGCAATGGCTGCCACCACACTACCTCTCTCCGTGGCAACTGACTTCAGACACTTCCCAATGAGACTTGTATCAACTCTCCCCTCTTGTGTCTTTTTGTGCCTGTGTTTCTTGCTAGCCATGTTGCAGGATTGAGTGTTCTGAGAGTCTAAATTCTGTTGGTTCTCTGTGTCAAGAAATGAGGAACTGTCTAAATCTTGCTGGTTTTCTCTGTCTAGGAATGAGGAACTGTCTAAATCTTGCTGGTTTTCTCTGTCTAGGAATGAGGAACTGTCTAAATCTTGCTGGTTTTCTCTGTCTAGGAATGAGGAACTGTCTAAATCTTGCTGGTTTTCTCTGTCTAGGAATGAGAAAGTGTCTAAATCTTGGGCATCTTGGTGACTTTCTTCATCAAAGGATGCAATGCTGCTCTCTGAGTCATACGATAGTTGGTTCTCGCTGTCAGTGTTTCTATACAGCACTGGTACTCTTTCTGACTCATCCCACAATGCACTGCTCTCCCTCTGGCTCCTGGTGTTCTGGGTCTTCCTCTTTGCCCTCTTGTCTTTCTGTGTTGAGCGATTCACCTGAAAAAATGATTGGGTTAAAAGATTTGTATTACTTTTTCCTTCTTTTACTGTTAGACAAATTGACAGACAAACCTAACCTAATCAGGAGAGAGAGAGAGAGAGAGAGAGAGAGAGAGAGAGAGAGAGAGAGAGAGAGAGAGAGAGAGAGAGAGAGAGAGAGAGAGAGAGAGAGGATTGGTTAAAAATTTGGGATGAATTTTCCGAACTGTTACTGTTAGAGAAATTGACAGACTTAAACCTAACCTAACCTAACCAGAAAATAAAAAATAAATAAAAAAATAAAATAAAAAATAAATAAACATAAATAAATAAAATAAATAAATAAATAAATAAAATAAATAAATAGATAAAAAAAAAAAAAATGTGAATGGTTATAAAGTTGTATTATTCTCCTTCTGCTACCATTAGAGAAATGAACACAGACTAAAACCTAACCTAACCTGAAGTCTTAAACTAAACCTAACCTAACCTAACCTTATTCTTATTGATGTCTGTGTCAGTAGCGGTGTTCTGGTGACCGGTGGTGATGGTGGTGGTGGTGACGGCAGTACTGGCACCATCTGAAGCCACTCGTAGCCTCTTCTTTCTGGTGGCTAGTGGCTTGGCGTGTACCTTGCCATTCTTCCTTTTCCTTGTCCAGAAACGAAAAACATAAAAAAACTTGAAGATTCTTAAACATCTGAAGGGAAACAGTGGCCAAGGCAATCTGTGGTGTTTTCAAGGGTACTTTTATGATTCCAGGGATAGCTTGATAAAAGTTCTGCATTTATAACAGGGTCTACTGGAAGTTATTGAGATTCTCCAGCATTTATGTGGCTTTAGTGATGAATTAAAAGGTTCTAGTGGAAGCTATTAAGGTTCTCCAGCGTTTATGTGGCTCTAGTGGATGTTATTGAGGTTCTTCAGTGTTTGTGTGGTTCTAGTTATGAATTAAAAGGTTCTAGTGGATGTTATTGAGGTTCTCCAGTGTTTGTGTGGTTCTAGTTATGAATTAAAAGGTTCTAGTGGATGTTATTGAGGTTCTCTAATGTTTTTGTGGTTCTAGTGAAAGTTTAACATGTTTTATTGAAAGTTATTGTTTTTTTTTTCAATGTTTTCGAGGTCCTAGTGGATGCTATTGGGGATTTTTCAAGTGTTTGTGGTTCTACATTGTACCGAGCCATAGGGTGAGGCCAATAATCCATGTGACGTTGCCATCTCTCATTACTTCAAGGAAGAGGGAATAACTGTTCTTTACTCAATTTAAAACATGACCACTATAAAAAATGGGGTGGGAGACAAGACATGAAGATGCCATAGGTAAATTAAATACAGTAAAGGTACTGGTTATAAAAGTGAAAATGAGGCAGATAATTTACCTAATATTTACTATTATGTCCTCTCGAGATACCCAGTGTAATATAATGAGTGAGGGAAAAGAAACACTGATAAGGTTGTGGTGCATATCTTGTTTGCACTGGAACAAATCCTCTTCATCGTGGCTTTAGATATACCAGCTGCATCTGCTGTCTTCTTCCTTGCTTGATTTGTGGGTAAAAGTGGTCCTTGCAAGCTTTTTCTTTTAAGGATTATCTATTAATTCTGTAGAGAAACTCCTTGGTTTGGCTGCACAACACACAGTAAGACGGGGAAGTGTCAGCGTGTCCTTCCATCGTGGCAACTAGATGAAAAGTGAGTCGATATGTACCAGTGTGGTGACCTGACTCCCCACCCTTCCCTCAGTGAAAATCCCTCCTCAGGTCGAGTGGCAGTGTCGCCCGTCCTGACATACCACATTGTCATACGTGTCCATGAAATACCTTCATTTGATTTGATACCTAACAGTTATTTGTATCACCTGATATTTAATGAAATGGGCAGAATATTCTTAGAACGCCATTTGTTGATAATTACTATGATTGAAGAACTGTGAGTAGTATAGGCTGAATGTTTTGGATTTGGATAGAATTGTACTCGGGTCAGTACAGATATGATGACATAACAGGTTCTTGTAGAAATTACTAGAGTTTTTAAGTATTTCAAATGGTTCTAGTGATGGTTTAACAAGTTCCAGTGAAAGTTATTGGGAGTTTTTCAAGTGTTTTTGTGTTTCTAGAGATAGTTTAATAGGTTGAAGTGGATATTACTGGTCAGTACAATTTAGTTTTACTATAGTGATGACATAACAGGTTCTTGTAGAAATTACTAGAGTTTTTAAGTATTTCAAGTGGTTCTAGTGATGGTTTAACAAGTTCCAGTGAAAGTTATTGGGAGTTTTTCAAGTGTTTTTGTGTTTCTAGAGATAGTTTAATAGGTTGAAGTGGATATTACTGGTGTTTTCAAGGTGTTTGTATGATTTCAGTACATAAACACAACTGAAAGACCACTAAAAATTAAACAAATAAAAAACAATGAATAAATAAATGGATAAATAAAAGGACACACTGACCTCTTAGTAGTCTTCTTGTCCCTGGTGACCTGTGATGAACTTGTCTTCTCAACCTTCTTCCTGATGAGCCTGGCAGAAAACATGTCTTGTCCTGAATGGCCAAACCTGCAACACACCCGCAATACTGTCAGGTGGCGGTGGTGGTGGCGGCGGCTGTGGTAGTAGTGGTAATAATGAAGATAACTATAATAAAAATGGGCAGGAAGAAGAAAAAGAAGAGGAAGAAGATGAAGATGATGAACAAATAATGAAGGTGATAATAAAAATGACAGAAAAAAAAAGAAGAGAAGGAAGATGATGATGAGAAGATAATAAAGATAATAATAACAGTGGACAAGAAGAAAAAAAGAGGATGATGATAAAAAAGATGATGAAAACATAATGACGATAACAATAATGAAGTGGACAAGAACAGGAAGAAAAAGAAAAAGAAAAAGAGGAAGAAGATGATGACAAAAAGATAATGAAGTTAACAAGAAAAATGACAAGAAAAAGAAAAAGAAGAGAAGGAAGATGATGATAAGATAACAAAAATAATATTAATAAAAAAAGACAGAAAGAAGTAAAAGAAGAAGAGGAAGATGATGATGAAGATAAAGAATATAATAATACCAATAAAAAGGATAGGAAAGAAGGTAAAAGAAGAGGAGGACAATGATAAAGATGTTGAAAAGATAACAAGAATAGGTGATGGTGAAGATAACAATAACACAAATCACAGGAAGAAGAAAAAGGAAATGAAGAGAAAAATAATGATGATGATGATGATGATGATGAAAAGATGAAGATAATAATAATAATAAAAATAGGCATGAAGAAAAAGAAGATGAGGAAGATGATGAAAAGAGAATGAAAATAACAATGAAAAAGAACAAGAAGAAGAAAGTGATGATGAAAAGATAATGAAGATAAAAAAATGACAAGAAAAAGAAAAGGAGAAAGATGATGAGAAAGAAAAATAATAAAGAAAACAACAAAAAGGGCAAGAAGAAAAAGATGATGAAAAGATAATGAAGATAACAAAAAGGACAAGAAGAAGAAAGGGATGATGAAAAGATAATGAAGGCAACAATAATAAAGAATAAAATATCACAGGGTAAGGCTGAGTGGTTATTCCCTGTTTCATTCATCTTTTACGGTTTTTGTTTCTTTAATTTTTTTGTGGGTTCCAGAATTTGATGCACCCCATATTAGTAACACTGATGCCCCATATTCCCCCTAACCCCACTCTCTTTCTCTATGTATCTATCCATCCCTCCACCCTCTCTTGCTGCGTATCTATCTATTTCTCTACTATTCACACGCTCTCTCTCTCTCTCTCTTTACATGACTTGTATAGCCTCATTGACCATCTCCTACACCCAGCCACTCTCAGATATATCCTCAAGGAATTTCCTCAGTTCACTCCCAGACTGTAGGAAGTTTATACAATAAGGTGTGCAATATCTGTATTTATTTATTTAAGTACCTGTAGTCTTTTTTTTTTTTTTTTTTATTTATACCTTGGGCTTTTCACAAGAGTCTATGGGCTAAAGGGGATACTTTTTGTGGTACCTCCTATCTCAAAGCCCACCCGCTAGGAAACCGTTGCCCTGAGTGAGGAAGCCTAACTTACACTCGAACCGTGGAGAGGATTCGAACCTGTGCGCTTGGAGACCCCTCGGACCCCAAAACACGCATGGTTCCACTGTACCACTGTCTATTTATATACTTTTGATACTTTAACCTTAAATCTTTGCTCAGGAGGTGGGTGGCAAGGTCCATCTCCTTTGTTGTATCTATTTATTAATGCAACAATAAATGTATCAATCAATCAATCAATCTCTCTCTCTCTCTGTCATATTGCAAAACCACACACTTATTCACTTTTCTCTCTCTCTCTCTCTCTCTCTCTCTCTCTCTCTCTCTCTCTCAGCCTCCATCCTCTACCAACACACTCACCCTCTCCCTACTCACTCACTCCTCTCCCTACTCACCTTCCCCTCAAAGCCTCTGCCTGCACCACACTAACTCTTACTCCCACTCAGTTCAGTTCAGGTGTTGTTGGGAGTGTTGCCTTTGCATCGGCACTCCCACCTCTGTTATGTTTCTTTTATCTTGTTGCCATTGTTTCCTTTATTTTTCTTTCTCTTATTTTCCAAAACTTGTGGAGTGTATTTTTCATGCTCTCTATATTAAACACAGGAAGCACTTTTCCTATTAAATTTTCTTCATCTTCTTGCTAAGGTTGTTGTAGTGTTGGATTCTTCTTTCTTTCTTCTGAGTGGGCTGGGTAGTGTAGAATAAGTGATGCAGGTCTTCATAATTACTTTCACACATTATTCATCCTGTGTTCTCATTTCTAAATCTCTTCCTGTCCCCCAAATTAAAATTTTTTTTTCTGCACCTAAACAGGATTAGTGATGCTTCTTTGTTATCATACACCTTATCCTGTCCCCTTATCTCTGTTCTCCACTTTCTGTATACTTCCAAGCTTGTCTTTTCTAGCATTTGCTGCTTCCACTGTTTTGTATCCCCACATTCTAATTTTTTTCTTTTATTTCCTTGTTTGCTGTGTCATTTCCTCTGATTCTAACTGTTTTCCTTTTTAGTAATGCCTCACTTGTCCACCTATTCTTTTTCCCTTTCCTCATCTCCTCCACTATCCTTCCCAACAAACTGTTACCTTCCTCTCTTAGTATGTATTGTAAGTATTTCAATTTTCCTTCCATTATTCTTGCCTTCATGCTTGAATTCTAATTCTCCCCTCAGCACTGCTTCTTGTGCATATCTTGGTGCCCCAACATTTCACGACTTGAACTATTTTTGATTCTTTGAAGTTCTTTGATTTCCTCCTGAGTTAAAGCTACTATATTAGAGCCATGGAGGCTGCTGTGGTGCAGTGGAACAATGTGTGCTGTGGGCTCTAAAGGGTCTCAAAGTGGACGGGTTCGAATCCTGTCCACGGTCCGAGTGTAGGGTGGGCTTCCTCACTTGGGGCAACAGTTTCCTAGCGGGTGGGCTTTGAGATAGGAGGCACCCCAAAAAGTATCTCCTTTAGCCCAGAAATTCCCATGAAAACCCCACATGGTATAAAAAAAAAAGAAAAAAAAGAGTACCTACTGCAGGGAGGGTCACACTTTTCCAAAAGGCTTTTCCTATCACTAGTTTTAAACAAATCTTTAGCTATGATTGAATAAGTTAAGTTTGCTAGCTTTCTTGCCTCTTCAATCATGGTATGTCTGAATTTTGAAGCAATACTTTTCAAGGTAATTCCTAAATATTTCATCTCCTTGCTAACTTGGATACCCCTAATCTCTAAAGGTTATATATAATTATCTTGCTCTTTTCCCTATTAATTTCTATGCCATTCTCCTTAATGATTTGCATTGTGGGCTGCATCACCCTCTCTGCATCTTCAATTCCCTGGGCTAGTTAGTAGCATACCGTCATCAGCAAAGAATAGCGATGTAATCTTGAAATTCTCACCTTTACAGTCTCTATCCATTACTTCTGGTTTTTCCATTATCTTGTGTGTCGTTAATTTGAATATTGTAGTTGATCCTGTACACCCTTGCCTGATTCCACTAGTAACCATCATCTCCACCTCCTCATCCTTTCTCATTTTAACCATTGTCTTGTCTCCTGAGTACATGTTTGAAACTATTCCTATTATTTGTTGATTCATCTTGTATTCTTTGAGTATTTGGATAATTTTGTCTCTCTTTATGCTGTCAAAAGCTATGACATAAACAATGGCTGTTGCAATTAGTGATTTTTTTTCATTTCGTATGTTTTTTCTACACAGTACTTTAGTATAACAAATTGCTTTCAGTTCTCCCACCAGCTGTAAATCCTGCCTGAGTGTCCTTTCTCCATTTGTTCCTCTCTATTTGCTCTTCTAGGCTTTCCCTTATCACTGACATTAACAATTTGTAGCCTACATTTGCAAACACTATAGGTCTTAGTTCATTAACCTTTGGTCTTCTTACTTTTAGTATCATAATTGTGTTAACACTTTCCATCCCTCTGGTGCCTCCCCTGATTCCAGTACCTGTTTTATTGCCTCAATCAAAATTCCAAACAAAACTTTACTCACACAGTCACTCAGCGTGGTCTTGGTCTTGGTCTTGATCTTGATGCTAAAGGTGACTCGGGAACTTCTGTAGAGGACAAAAAAAAAAAATAAATAAAAAAAAAAAAAAAAAAAAACAAGCAGAAAAAAGAGCAGTATTTTATTCACTAATCATCCCTACACCTCCCTCACCACATTCTCTCCAGACTCCTTCACGCCTCAATCATCCTTTCACTCGTCTTGATGCTACAGGTGACGCAGAATTTCTTCTGAGTCAGAGGCCTTTGTATCGTCCCTTTACACTGACCTTGATCTTGATGTTACAGGTGACTCAGGAACTGTTCCTGAGTCAGGCCTTGGTAACGGCTACTCCTGTAAGAGAGAGAGAGAGAGAGAGAGAGAGAGAGAGAGAGAGAGAAACGACAAACAGAAAACAATCACCACAGTCCCAGTAGCAACACGATCCATTCCCTTCTTGTCTTCTCCGCTCTTTCATCCCTATTATGCCCTAATTCACTTAAAATCACTTGCATCATATCATGCCTGTCTCTCTCATACTTCTCACACTCCAGCATGACATGCTCCACCGTCTCGTCATCCCCCATTTCACACATCTGGCACACTTTACTGCAGGACTCAGACCACCTGTAGTTATTTGCATTCACATCCATACACTGTGTCCTCGCTCGGAAAAGATCATCCCCCAGGCTGCCATCATATACCACCTTTTATACGTCGGGGCTTCCTTTTCCTCAATCAATCTCTTTCGTTCCATCTTATTCTTCCATATATTCAGTCCCACCCACTTCACCTCTCTGTCTATCTCACTCTTCCATTTCTTCGCATCCCATTCAGTTCCCACTCTGCCTTCTCTTGTCACGATCCATTCACGCTCATTTTGATTCCTCCCAGCCATTCTCATCCCCCATACAACTTGTAATCCACTCCTCTCTGTCATTCTCATGCACCTCTTCCTCCAATTACTCCCACTTTCATTCCATAAGTACACTATTCTTTCATCATCCATTCTTTCTAATCTAACCTTGTACCTAAGTGTGGCTTTAACTAGTCTTTCCTAAAGGTGCTCCATCCCATATCCTCTCAAAGCTTCTACTGCTGTGTACCTCGGTGCATTCAGTGCCATTCTACATATTCTATTCTGTCCCACTTCTAGCTTGTCAATTTCACTTTCATTCCATGCAGTCACATCCATACCATACATTATGCAAATATACACTCTTCCACACTTCCCTCAGCACATTATATTTGCTTGCTCTCATTCTTGCTGCATCCCCAATCGTCCTACCCACTGATTCACTAAACCTATCTTTTAATTCTTTGTCTTATCACACACACTTGGACTCACCCACATCCCCAAGTACTTATATATATTCTCGTGCCTGATTCCACTCATTTTCTCCAATTCTCCATTCTGCATTGCTTTCATCGTCACACCTATTCACTCTCATCACTTTACTTTTTTTCTCTACTAAATCTAACTCTCTCATATCCATCCACAACATCCAACATACTCTGCAACTCATCTGCTGACTCACTCATGACCACTACGTCATCATCTGCATACACCTATCTTCTCATTCCCCACTCTCACTCCTGCATTCATTCTTCTCTGTCTGGCTGCTAGCTCCTCTGTATACAAACTGAAAAGGGTTGGTGATAAAATACATCCTTGCCTAACTTCTCTCACTCTTCACCCAGTCTGTTATATCTCCTAGTCTGTGTTTGGCTCTGGTGTCAACACACATAGCCCTGCTACGCACTATGTTGATTATTTTTTCACTCAACCCAATCTTTCCTAAGACTCTTACTAACATTTCTCTATCCACCCTATCATATGCCTTTTCTATATCCAAAAAACCTAAATACAATTTGCCTCCCTCCTTTCTTTTTTTCTCAATCATTTCATTCACCACAAACAAGTTATCCTCGGCCCTCCTGTCCATGCGGAAACCATTCTGTTCCTCACCCAACTCGCTCAATCCATTTACACAATCTCTCATTCAACACTGCACTAAACACTTTACCCACTGTGTTTAATAATGCAATCGGCCTATAGTTCTTCAACTCATTCTTACGCCTGTGTCCTCCCTTATGCAACAGAGTCACCCTGCATTCATTCCACATTCTTGGCACCCTCTCCTCCTCCCACACCTGGTTAAATACTTCAGTCATCCTGTCAATAACAACCTCCCCACCATTTTTATACATCTCATACAGTATCCCATCTGGCCCTGCTGCCTTCCCATTCTTCTGCCTTTTCACACATCTCTCTAACTCTTCCTTGCTGATTTTCTCATTCAGTTCATCTGCATTTTTCCTCTCCAGTGTCACACATCCTTCTCTCACACCAAGCACTTCACCTACACCACCCACCTCTTCCCAGAACTGTCTAATTGCCTCCCTGATCTCATTCTTCTCTGTTATAACTTTCCCATTCACTTTCAGACTCTCCACACCAACATTTTTTGACATATTCTCACCTCTCATTAACTTGTACCATTCACGGCCACCTTCCATGCCTTTCTCTCTTAAAGATTCAATCACACTTCTTTCACACTTTACTCAGGCCTTCATTATCATTCGCCTTGTGGTTGCCTAACGTATTGTTACGGCGGCGCAGGTGGGGCTGGTAGTTATTTGTTGGAGTGAGGTGGTATTGTTGAGAGACAGGATGTGGGCACCGGACGTGGATGACCGTGCAGGTAGATAAACCAACAATGATTGGCTCATGACTAGCCAATCAGTGCAGAGCTGCTGGAAGGAGGGGTATAAAAGCTGGCCGCAGCCTGCTTCCCCCTGCTGTCTCTCTTTCCCCGCTCTGCTCTAGGCCTGGTTGCTTGCTGGTGGCCGGTTCCCGGCACTCGGCGTCTACCCAGTTCTCCTGATCTTGGAGGACAGTCTGGTCCTCCGGTGCTCTTGTTCCCACAAGCTTGGATGGGTTAGTCTTGTCCTCCATCTCTGCGCTTGTCCTATATATTGCCTTACACTGCCTGTTATGTACTGTGTTATACCCAAGTAAACGTAAGAAGCTGTGCTAAGTGTTTCCTGTCTCCTGCCTGCCTGGGTCCCCTGCCTGTGAGTTGTGTACCTCACTTCCCTTGCTAGTCACGGACCCTCGTTAACATTATCCCTGTGCCGCCTCGTCCTGAATGCTGTCCTGGTCTGCTGCTGAGAGTACATAAGTGATTTACGGTTGCGACTTTGGAAGCTGTAAGTAAGGACCTTGGGTGCCCTGCCTTGCCCTGTGGTTGCTGGGTGTGGTGTCCCTGCTGTGTGGGTAGCCTTTGTAACAATGGTGTCAGGAGTGGGGTAAAGTTTGGCTAGCAAGGTTGCCGGGTACGCATGAACAATGGCAGACTCAGACGTGAAAGGTGGTGAGATGCCGGAAGGCAGTGAGCCAGATTAGAAAAGTCTGGAAAACTTGATTGCTAGGTGGGCACAGGAAATAAATTTGCAAATGGACAAAATGACACAAGAAACAATTGTGCGAATGGACAAAATAACGAGTGAAATTATGAAACAGGCAAGGAGTGAAATGAAACAAGAATTAAGTGCACCGATGGTGCAACAGGACATGACAGAAGAAATCAAGGAAGAACTGGTGGCAGTGAAACAACAGTGCGAGGGATGCACTGGAGTCGTCGAGAGCGAGGTGGACAGCTGCCCATTTCCTGAGGTGGTGGACACTGGTGCGGCGAAGACCATCGTCGGGGAAGAAGTTGTGGCAGTGCAAGACCTCCCTGTGTCAGACTGGCAGCCGTGTGGCATGACTGGCCACTGTATGACGCCATGAGGCCCCGTAATGTCTATGATCATGGTGGGTGGTATTGAGGGGAAGCTACCAGCATTCGTGGCCGACATGGAGGAACCCTGTCTGGTGGGGCTGGACTCCCTGGTTCAGAGTGCAGCATTAGTGGACTCCAGAAGGATGCAGATGCAGGTATGTGAGGAAAATAATATTACCGCTGATCCTGGAGGACGCTGCTGAACAGGTCAAGAGCCCCGTGATGAGTCCAGATGTTGAGGATGAGAGGCTGGAGCTGCACTGCCAAGTTGTGAGGAAAGGTGAGGTTGCAGACGCCACTGTGAGAGCCCGTGAACGCCAGGCAGTTATGAGTAGCTGCAGTGGTGAGGTTGCAGACGCCACCGGGACAGCACGTGGACGGCAGGCAGCAGCAAGCTATGATGGTTGTGAGATGGATGGAGACGTGGGTGAAGCAAGCCCCGCGCTATCTCCACGTGTGGTGGACTTAGAGGTATGTAGTTCCACCAAACAGACTCCTGGGCAGGTGGTGAAGTTGGAGAAGCAGCTGATGGAGCACGAGGACGTCTTCAGCCGAGATGCACAAGGCTTTGGCTGCACATCGCTGGTTTAGCCCTCCAACACGGCAGACAGTCCTCCGATGAAGTAGCTACATAGCAGTGTCCCATTGGCCAAGAGAGAAGAGATGAGACTGCCTCTGGACCTGGCCACTGGACGAACGAACACCTGAGGAAGAACTACCACAAACAGCGTATGAGTTGGTAGTGATGCTGCAACAGCGGATGGAGGATATGCGGCGACAGGTGGCAAACAATCGTTACCTCAGGGGGAAAGCCATGACCTGCCGGTACCAGATGCGCGCCGGTGCGCCCAGTATGCAGTGTGGGACCGCGGCTGGCGGTACAAGCCCCGTAAGAAACGAGGCACCACTCTGAAGAGGCTGGAGAATTACTGGGAATGTGGGAAGGCCATACACTACTCTGCAATGACTCGCAGCCGCCACCTACAAGCTGGACGTTGCCACAAGCAAGCGGCGGCGCATCGTCCACGTTGATCGCCGGTGGGCTGTTGTGGAGGAAGGATACTTGTGGGGCCAGCAGGGACCACCCTCGTAGCTGGACAAGTGAGGTGAGAAGCGACAGCGAGGTGGTGGGTGACGGCGGTATAAAAACTACGTTGCTGAATGTGTGGTGACAGTGACAATAAATAGTCAGGACGACTATTTTTCGTGGGGGGAGGGAAGTGTTACGGCGGCACAGGTGGGGCTGGTAGTTATTTGTTGGAGTGAGGTGGTATTGTTGAGAGACAGGAAGTGGGCACTGGATGTGGATGGCCGTGCAGGTGGATAAACCAACAGTGATTGGCTCATGACGATCGAGCCAATCAGTGCAGAGTGGCCGGAAGGAGGGGTATAAAAGCTGGCCGCAGCCTGCTTCGCCCTGCTGTCACTCTCTCCCCGCTATGCTCTAGGCCTGGTTGCTTGCTGGTGGCCGGTTCCCCACTCTCAGCGTCTACCCAGTTCTCCTGATCCTGGAGGACAGTCTGGTCCTCCGGTGCTCTTGTTCCCGCAAGCTTGGATGGGTTAGTCTTGTCCTCCGTCTCCGCGCTTGTCCTGCATATTGCCTTACACTGCCTGTTATATACTGTGTTATATCCAAGTAAATGTAAGAAGCTCTGCCAAGTGTTTTCTGTCTCCTACCTGCCTGAATCCCCTGCCTGTTAGTTGTATACCTCGCTTCCCTCGCTAGTCACGGACCCTCGTCAACATTATCCCTGTGCTGCCCCGTCCTGAATGCTGTCCTGGTCTGCCGCTGAGAGTAAGTGATTTACGGTTGCAGCTTTGGAAGCTGAAAGTAAGGACCTTGGATGCCCTGCCTTGCCCTGTGGTTGCTGGGTGTGGTGTTCCTGCTGTGTAAACGACCCTTGTAACAGCATGATCTTGATCTTGATGTTACAAGTGACTCGGGACTGCTCATGAGTCAGGCCTTTGAAATGGCCATTCCTGTAAGGAAAAAGAGAAAAACGGCAAACAGAAAACAATCACCAAAATTCACCTTACTGATTCACACATCTAGCACGCCACATTCTCTCCAGGAATTCCTTCACAGCTTCAATCGTCCTGTCATTTGTGTTTCCACACAGTCCCAGCAGCAGCACCATCCATTCCCTTCCTGTCATCTTCACTCTGATATTCTCAAATTCCCTCAGCACCATTTGCATCACTTCATTTCTGTCTCTGGCATACTTCACACACTCCAGCACCACATGTTCCACCGTCTCATCCTCTCCCATGTCACACATCTTATACACCTCGCTGCGGGACTCAGACCACCTGTAACTCCTTGCATTCACATCCATACACTGATCCCTCGCTCAGAAGAGGTCACCACCCAGGCTTTCCTTGTAACACTTTTCATACATTGGGACCTCTTTCTCTCTGTACCACTCCAAAGTACTCTTTTGTTCCATCTTATTCTTCCATTCACTCAATCCCACATGTTTCACTACTTTGTCAATCTCACTCTTCCACTTTCTTACATCCCATTCTCTGCCTTCCTTATTTCTAACAACCATGTTCCAGTCACTCTCAACATACCTTCCCTCAATCCGCTGAAAAGCCCAACTAGTTTCCAAGCTACTCTTTACTGCTATCTTGACACACTTCTTCCCTACCTGCTACTCCTACCATTCCATAGAAACACCTTTAATTCTCACTAGTCTTGCATCGTCTATTCGCTCTAATCTAGCCTTGTACCTCAACGTTGCCTTTACATGTCTCTCTCTAAAAGTACTCCAGCCCATGTCTCCCCTCAGAGCTTCTATCGCTGCACACCTTGGTGCATTCAGTGCCATTCTTGCTACTTTATTCTGTCCTATTTCTAACTTTTCTATTTCATTTTCATTCCACACAATCACATCCATACCATACATAATGCTTGGAACAGCTACGCTCTTCCAAACTTTTCGCAGCACATCATATTTACTTGCTCTCATCCTTGTTGCTCTTCCTAGTCCACCTACCCACTGGTTTACCATGCTTATCCTTTTATTCTTTGCCTTCACACAGCCATTTGAGCTCATCCACATCCCAAAAACTTGTATTCATCAGTCTGTTGCATCTCATTCTCACCCAGTCTCCACACTGACTCTCTTTCATCCTCTGACCTATTCACAATCATCACCTTGCTCTTCTTACTGCTAAAACTTACCAAAAAGTCTCTCCCATACCCATCTACAGCATTCAACAAGCTTTGAAACTCATCTGCATACAAGAGCACACATATCTTATGATTCCCCAAATTTACTCCTACATTCATTCTTCACTTTCTGGCAGCCAGTTCCTCTGTGTATAAGCTAAAGAGGGTTGGTGACAGTATGCAACCCTGCCTAACTCCTCTCTCATTCTTCACCCAGTCTGTCACTACATCTCCTAGTCTGTATTATTTCCCCCTTGTATCCACATACATACTTTGCACTATGTTAACTGTCTTTGCACTCAACCCAATTCTTCTAGGATTCTAGCAAGCATTTCTCTATTTACGCTATCATAAAGCGGTCCAACAAAAGGTGCTTATGTCAAATTAACGGGTCACAAACACATCATAGTGTCAAGACGAAAGCACAGCCAAACTACGTTATATTACATTTTCTGAATACCAAAACTTTTCGCTTTCCAGCCAAATAAAGAAAACACAGGTTCCTTGTCTTATAAAGATTTTTGTTTTCTATTTTGATACCATTAAAAGTTTTGAATTTGAAAATACAAATTGGTAGACTAAACTTTATAGAATATTATATGAAAATTGATTTACTTTGCTAATAACAAATCAGATATCAGAATAATGCCAACTCCAGTAATGGAGTAATCTTAACCCTTACACTGAGTTGTTTTTTTTGGCACGTTTGGTGAGTGACCCTACCACCCACAGCCTCACTCCCACACTGCACCTCCTCCCACACCCAGAGTCCAAAATAAAGCCTAGAAACACTTGCAAAACAAGAGAAAAATCACAAAATACATTCAAAGGGGCCCACTGTGGTACAGTGGAACCATGCGTGCTTTGGGGTCTCCAAGCACACAGGTTCGAATCCTGTCCACGGTCCGAGTGTAGGTTGGGCTTCCTCACTCAGGGCAACGGTTTCCTAGCGGGTGGGCTTTGAGATAGGAGATACCCCAAAAAGTAGCCCCTTTAGCCCATAAATTCCCGTGAAAAGCCCACATGGCATATAAAATAAATAAGTAAATAAAAAAAGTTTCTGTTGTAGCAGGAGGCGGCGGGGTCGAGTGGGGCGGGGCTGGGCTGCAGGGAGCTGGGTGATGGTTTGTGGGGACTGGTGAGGCACTGGTAGTGGTGGTGGTGGTGTGGTGTGTTTTGTGGTAGTGGTGATGGTGGTGGTAGTGGCGACATGGACATGCGTATGGCAGCGGTTTGTATGGTGATGGTGTGTGGTGTGGCAATGGTGATAGTGTGCTGTGGTGTGGTGTGGTGACTGCTACCAGCTGAACTGACAATGTGTGTGTGTGTAATTCACCTTGGTCGTCTGCTGGTCATCCAGCCAGTCTTCCCCATTATGGAGTGAGCTCAGAGCTCATAGACCAATCTTCGGGTAGGACTGAGACTACAACACACTCCACACACCGGGAAAGCGAGGCCACAACCCCTCGAGTTACATCCCATACCTATTTACTGCTAGGTGAACAGGGGCCATACATTAAGAGGCTTGCCCATTTGCCTCCCGCGCCGGGACTCGAACCCGGCCCTCTCAATTGTGAGTCGAGCGTGCTAACCACTACACTACGCGGTGTGTGTGTGTGTGTTATTCACCAGGGTTGTCTGCTGGTCAGTGGTCATGCAGCCAACCTTTCCCTTACAGAAGGAGCTCAGCAGAGCTCATACTGACCAATCTTCGGGTTGGACTGAGACTACATCACATCCCACACACACCGGCCAATTTAGGATGGAAAAAAAAAAAAAAAAAAAAAAAAAAGGGCTAGTTTTTTTTACCTTAAGTGATGTGAAAGAAAAGTTAGAATGATATCAGAAATAATTTCACAAATTTATATATGCAAAAACAGAGGGAGAGGAAGACTGACAGATAGGGTAAGAAGGTGGAGCACAGCTGGTTGAAATCTTAAAGCAGCAGAAATTTTTTTCTGATCATGGCTGAGTCTACAAACAAAGGTTGCATCAAGCACCTGTGTCTACTGTCAAGGGCAGTTGTAGAGGACTATGTAAAAGATAGCATTTTAGCTTCAATTTTTGTTTAGGATGGAAGTGATGGTACACTGCACAAAAACATTGTCAGTGTTTTTGAGAACTTAATATCTACAAGGAAAACATGATTAGCTTAAATGCAGATAGTGCTAATGTAATACTTAGACCTCATCACTTCCTATCGACCTTTCTTGGAGAAGAAATTCCACATTTGTTCACAATGAAATGCCTCAAATGCTTCCTTCAAACTGCCACGAGAAATAGAAGATTTGGCCTAGAATGTTTATGTTAACAACTGAAACAATTCCAAGCTTTTGCTAGTGTAAAACCTGAGAAAATTCTTCATTCCAATCAGACCTACTGGCTCTCACTGCAGATGGTCATATAGAGCTTTTGATTTCTATAATCCAGTGACTTATAAAAACTTGTCATGTGACCAAATACTGGCTACCCTTGATGAACCAACAACTAAACTGCTTTTACAGTTTAACTTCATTTTGCTAGTAATCAATACTGTATATTCAATCAACAAATGAAATCTGAATCCTCACAAATACACACACTTTACAAGTCAGTGACAGGATCGTACGACACAATTCTTGAGTACTATTTACAGGATGAAAATCAGCAGAAAACCCAGAATCTGAATAACTTCAGAGACACAAATGTCAAATACTTTGGTGCAAAAAAAGCTGAGACGAGCTTATGTCAGCGTCACACATTACAGCTGCTTCTTCCTCAAACCTATTTCCTAAAAGCTCAATGGTGTCAGGTGAGCGAGCATCTCTCGCATCATGTAATACCTAATCATGAAATTACAAACACACCTGGCAATTATTAATTTGATATTGCAATTGGGCATTTCAAGAGAACTCATATTGGATTATTGAAATCTTTTTAATTAAGGAGAAAACCTCATCATCTGTTGCAATTAAAAGTGGCTTGGTTTCCAATGAATGGTTGCCTTCTAATTATGGTAGTATTCTTTCATTTATGTTTATAACATTATCATACCTCTCTATATTTGTAACATTACTATGTACTTTCATTTATATCTGTAACACTTATTATACATCTGTACCATTGCAATATGCCTCACATGACTACATTGTCTTGTGGGAGATCTCTGTGTGGTCTTCACATTCTCCTCTCTGCTGCTAGCAGCCTGTTTTGCAACCTGTCACACTCACTGTCACTCTAAGCTACCTTTTAAGCCTACAGTACAAATATATAGAGTATTTTGAAAGTTTTCCCTTCTGCAACTCAACTACAACATACCATCTAATTTTTTATTGTAGTTGAGTTTATTGACAGCATCAGTTTTGTATTTTGATACTTTTACAAAGAACTTCTTGCACACACACACACACAAAAAAAAAAAAAAAAAAAAAAGGAAATTCAAAGTTATTCACAGCTAATTTCAAGGCCAGTGGCACAATACAGTGGTGTCTAGTGACAAAATTTGGAAAATTTCATATTCTTTTTTCATTCCAAACCAAGACATGTAATACATTTTGTACAAAAAAGCATCTCCTCAAACACGTAATTCATTTATGATTTTACAAATGAATTCAAAATGTGCACATAATACTTCATTAACACACTGATACATACCAGATCAACCAGTAACCTCTCATGATCAGATAACCTAGCCAGCAAAACACAAAAAAATGACCAACTTCTATATCACTTTTGTGTAAGCTGGTCTCTCCTGGCTACATCTTTCATGTCCTCAGTCACTTTAAACATTGGGCCATGGCCAGGCACAATATGGTCAGCCAGGAGGATCACTTCATTTCTGTACTTTTGCTGTTTATCTGGATTTTCACTTCCAGCTATGTACCGCCACAGGGATGGGTCAGAAATATCCTCTTCACGCTCAAAGAGGTCACCTGTGCAGAAAATAAAAAATTCATTTGAGAGGCTCTGTTATTTTGAATAGCATGTTGACAAATGAAATGGTACAGTGTTGTTATCAATCTTAATTTAAACACCAGTTGTAAAGGATGCTAAACAATGATACCTATATGCATCATAAGTTATTGAAAGGGTTCTGTGCCTAAAAGTAAGAAAATTCCATGAGGTGGGACAGCTGAATACATTCGTAGTCTTGCATCACGTTTCTACCTATACAGATTTATTGTCCAGATATAGTCATTGTCCAGATATATAGTAATTAAGGTTTATATAATTATTATCTATATATGTTTCCAATGCATTATACTTCAATTTTGAATACAAAATAATGCATACAAATTTTCATGACAACATAACATACAGAAAGATCCTCCATTGAGGTGAAAATATATAGAAATTCTAGTGGAGAAAAATTAACATCATCCACCAAAAATATCCCCTCAATCACTGAGTAGTCAGCAGTGACAGAGAAGCAGAATGGCATTCCAGAATGGCATTCCATGATGATTATGTTCAAGTAGCACTGAAAATCCTCATGTATCTATCTCCCCGTTATATATAAATGAATGTGAGCCGACGAATTTGTTGGTGTGGACAGTTAAGGAATAAGTAAAAAAATCGAGGTTCCACTATATATCTCTTATACAAATGAAAGCTGAGGTAGACTGCCTCTTGGTTGGTATCAGCTGTATAAACCAGAGGTTCCCAACCTGTGGTATGCATACCACTAGTGATATGCGAAGGCCTTCCAGGTAGTACATAGGCACTTTCAGGATCATATGGGATATTTAGTTAATTTTTCTATTTTTATGTAGGAGAGAAGGTCAGCCAAAGGCAACACAATGTTAAAAAAAAAAAAAAAAAAGCCCACTTGAGTGCTGGTTCTCAAAAGATAAGAAGGGTTAGCCAAAATTAGGGAGCAAATGTCTTGATACCTCCCTCTTTAAAGAAGTTAAGTTGTATGAAGACGGAAATATACAGAAGCAGGTAGGGAGTTTAGAGTTTACCAGTGAAAGGTATGAATAATTGAGAGTACTGGTTAACTCTTGTGTTACAGAGTTGGACAGAATAGGGATGAGAGGAAGAAGAAAGCCTTGTGCAGCGAGGCCACAGGAGGGCGGGAGGCATGCAATTAACAAGATCAGTAGAACAGTTATAAAAGATAGCAAGAGATGCAACATTTTGGCAGTGAGAAAGAGGCTGAAGACAGTCAATCAAAGAGTAAAAAATGCCTACTGGTGCACTTGGGATATGACATAAAAAAATAAACAGAAAAAACAATAAATTTGTGAAAGTGTCCAACATATTAAATATCAAGCATATCTGGACCTGAAAACCTGGTTTACTGTATGTATTTACAGAGCAATGAATGAGGATTGAAAAATTTTTCACCACACAACAATGTGTACATCATCATACATGAATGAATGTGAGAGGAGACATTTTTTTCAGCATGTTTGTTATCATCTATAGCTACTGCCAAGTTATTTTAGAAGTGTTGATTTTTAAAGCGTAACTCTGTGACAGTGAAACCCACAAGTGTTGAGGTCCAACTATATCTTACTGCCCTCTGTTGACTGTGTTTTACAGCAAGACTAAGAGTACTTAGTGTGATGGGAGAATGGAGACCAGTGATGTTCTGCTTATTTTGAATCATGCATGTATTTTCTTTATCAGTTCAAAATTCTTGTTCGATATTGACTATGAATAATTTTAGTTGAAATTCATCAAATCATAAATTCATTAAATCCAAAATCAAATACATTACTAACTGGATAATTCCATTCCTACATTACCATGGTGAAGAGGAGAAACACTATTCACAAGATGCTTACCTGCTACTACTACAGTGCCTTGATGTGCAGTCTTCACCACCACTGATACATCTTCAGTAGTGTGGCCTGGGGTGGGGATGACTTGCAGTGAGTCATCAATCTTGTATGGCTCCCCTGGATGGACACAGTCAACAGACTCATGAATACATGCAGATTTATAAAATAACTATCAACTGCAATAGCTAATTGTACTCATGAACACACACACACACACACACACACACACACACACACACACACACACACACACACACACAGAGCACTGTTACAATGAAAAATGATGTGAAGAAAACTAGACAATATAAACAAGAAAACAGCACCCATAAGGGCAAATGTGCAAACTATGAAACTATGGGGATTTGAGCAAAAGCTGGACACTAATGTGGAAACAGTAAAGGGGATAAGTGAAACAAAACTGGAGGAATGGAAGAAGGACTGGAAAAAAAGAACAAAATGAAGAAAAAGTTAACTTTGCTGAAGTAGTTAAGCAACAAATAAAAGAGAAAACGAAAGACAGTCATACAAGAGATCAAAGAAAATGAAGAATTAGTGAGAGACAGTGGACAAAAAGGAGTGCATGGTTGTATACAGACTGGAAAAAAAAATCTGAAATTTGTGAGGGTGAAGGAGGAAAAAGAGATGGTTAAGGAAATTATGTCAATGGTTCAAGATGAAGAACAGAGTCTTAAGAAAGAAACAGAGGAAATATACAGACTTGGTAAATATAGTGAGGGAACCAAAAGACCACTGAAAGTTAAAATGAGATTGCAAGTGGGGTAGAAGAAATACTAGCAAGGACTGGAAAACTGGCCGGTAAGACAGAACATAAAAATAGTATTTGGATAAAGAGAGACATGAATCAGGTAGAAAGGGAAAAAGAGGGAAAAGTGAGAAATGAAAATAAAGAAAAAAATCAGAGAAGGACAGAGAATAAGAAGAAATTATACTGAAGAATGCTTAACATGAAGCTGAGATATATTCAGGAAGGGGAAGGAGTGCATTAAGAGTCATGCATACAAACACAGATGGATTTATATCAGGATGCTTGGAAATGAGAGATTATACATATTGGGAAAAGGACCAGATGTGGTATGTATACCTGAAACAAAGTTAAGTGAAGACGTCCAAGTGAATTTTAAAGAGCAGGGATATAATGTTTGGATGAAGAACAGAAGGGAAAAGCAAGAGGAGGAGTATTGCTAATGACCTGAGAGGATATATACGTGGAGGAGGTACAGTACGGGGATGGACTGGTAGAGGTTCTAAGCATAACAAATAGAACCAGTGGGAGGGAAAAAGGAGCATTATAGTTGCATGTGTGCCACCAAGGACTAATACATGGAGGCTTGATGTACATAAAGAAATGCAAAGAGAAGTGCTAAATAACCTGGACAATATGTTAAGGAAGGACAGAAGAGTGCTACTTGTGAGAGATTTAAACTGCAAATATGTAAATTAAATAGGGAAGAAATGGATACAAACAGTCATACTGGACACTGGAGGGAGGAAGTGTTACAAATAGCAAAGGTAAACACACTGGACCAATGGGTGAAGGACTATACAAGATATAGAGGGAAAGAAGAACCATCATTGCTGGATTTAGTTTTCACACACACACAAAAAAAAGGAGCCTTGTCCAAACATGAAATATCATAGCCCCATAGGATAAAGTGATCATGTGGTCCTAGAAATTGATTTAGAGGATCGGGAAATTTTAAAATGCAATGAGGGATACAAACAAAAAAAGATGAAATCATGCCAAGTCAAATTTTGGAGGATTAAGAAGCTACTTTGGCAGTATTGAGTGGAAGGAAATTATGCAAGGCAAGACAATTCAAGGAAAGTATGATATATTTCTAAACAAGTAAAATGAGGGAGTAAAGAGATGTTTCTGAATACAGAGAGTAAAAGAGAGAAAACACACGTGGTATAATGCTAAATGTGCAGAAGCTTCAAAGTGTAAGGATGCAGCACGTAAAAAATGAAGGAAGCAACGGAATGAAGCAAACAGGAAGCAGTATAAAGAGGTACAAAACAAATACATTAAAATAAGAAGGGAGGAGGAGAGAAATTTTGAAAAGGATGTAGTGAAGAGATGTGAAAAGGAACCCAAACTTTATTATAAAAGTATATAAATGGAAAAATGACAGACAGAAAGACCATCACTTAAGTTAATTAAAGGAAATAGGATATATGAAACATTGCAAGAAATGAGTGAACTTATGAATAAGAGCTTTAACACATTAGTGCTCAGTCATAGATCCTGTTTCAATTTTCTTATGAAATTTGGTACAAACAGTGTCTATGGGATAAGAAAACATGCACGTCCTTTAAAGTACACTTGGGCATTATCTTAGAGAAAATCTGTAAAATATATAAAGTAGGAAAACTAAAAAAAAAAAAAAAAAAAAAAAAAAATTGGTGGAAATATGCTTATATTATAATATTTATTGAACCTTAATAAATGTTTGGGAATAAATGTGTGCTCTTTAAGAAATCCAACTTAGCAAAAGCACAAGATGATTTTTTTAATCTATTATTGATATATTTTTACAGATTACATTGGACTTATCATTAATCTGACAAATAAGCATGATATTCTTTTCTACACATGACCAAGTAAATCTCAAGAGAAGTAGGTTTCCATTGTCCTTTATGCTCACCACTACTCCCACCTTGTCATAAAGACGCCAGGCCAAGAAAAAAAAAAAAGACATTCATTAGACCAGTTATGCAGTGCCCCGCGCTACTTTCATTTTCTTTTTTTATGTCCTGGCCTATAGCACCTGTAGGTAAATTGAAGAGTATTAGAAACACTGTTAAGCTTCCACCCATTAAGGGCACAGTTAATTTTATTTATAGTGATACCCATACTACGGCCCATATCACCACCCAACTACATCTTTGGTGTAACGATATAGAACCTGGGTATCATGGCGACGTGTAGGTAACTTTAAACCACTCCACAAAAGACAAAGTATCAAGGCGGTACATGGTGGGATTCAAACCTACGCGTGGACGTCTGTCCAATCTCACACTCACCACACTTTATCCACTATGCCACTGCTTCCCTAATTGTGAGTTCTGTTGGTATAGTATCAAAATGATGCATTTTGGCGATTTTCTGATGAAAATTCACTTTCAGTTTGAAAGTCACGAAAGGTTTGCAAGCTTCCTGAGTCACTAACATCAAATGTAGAGAAGCCAAACTTGGTGAAAAACATCCTTATGGGGTCCTCTCATCATTAACATTACCATTCTTTGATTTCTATGATTCACTGTCTGTTTGAATGTCACGACGGAGACATCATTTGACGGAGGATCCTAGCACAAGCCACAATCAGGTGGATTTTGACATGGTATCTCTGTATTCCTTTTAGAATGGATTTTTACATGAAAGTGGTAACGCTGTTTTGCAATGACAGAAATTAACACATCTGGTCTCGGCAGCTCTACAAAGGCATGTGGCCCTGGCACATGCTGTACAGGAGCATACAACTGTCCAATGGGGCTCCAGGCTCTTCCACGAGGTTTCAGGCACTAAATGGTCCTTTTCACACTTGTACCCAAAATCTTCTGCCATCAGTGAGATTGTGTGTTCATTACCCATTTCCAAGGCATGGATAATGCTATAGGCATTGTAGTAGCTACGTTTGATATGTGGAAGGAGTCCTTGGCTGGTGGGGGGCAGATTGTGATGTGAAGTCCCTTTAGTGTGATGGAAAACCTCTTCCCGCATGGCAGAGAAATTCTTGGCCTTACTTACTGGTCTGAACACTTTGACCAAATACTGTTCTGCATCTCTGATGGTAGGTTGTGACAGGGTCGGCAACTTCCCAAAATGCCTAAGCAATTCAAACCTACGCGTGGACGTCTGTCCAATCTCACACTCACCACACTTTATCCACTATGCCACTGCTTCCCTAATTGTGAGTTCTGTTGGTATAGTATTAGTCCTGGCTCTGGGGGAGTGTCTGTGTACATTTCTCTTTTACAGCTAAACCATGCATTTTCCTCTTCCATATGATGAGGACATTCAAAAAAGGTTGGGTAGAACTTTCGCACCTGGTACGTTTTCTCTGCAGAGCTCAATATGCAATTATACCACCTGGCTACCGAAGGACGAACCGCAGGGTGTACAATATTGGTTAAAAATAGCATCCCTAGTAACAGGATCCACGATCCAATCTACTGCGGAGAAGGCACAGAAGGCCTGGGGGTTAAAATACGTCTGCGGCACGAGTTCCTCACCATCTATAACCTATACCACCACACCGAATTCCTACTCAAGCTAGATGAACTCTTTGAACTCTGTACCAGCGAAAGCGTTCTCATTGGTGGGGATTTCAATGCCCATCATGTCATCCTGGGCTCCTGGAGTCACAACAGGAATGGTTGAGTCTTCGCTGAGGTCATGAGCAACGCCCCTGAAGTTAAACTCCTCAACGCTAGCGAGCTTACCCACATTGCGGGAGGCATTCTTGACCTCACCTTTGTCTCCCCTCATCTAGGCAGACACGCAACATGGAAGATCCATGACCACCTTGCAAGCAATCATTTCGTGAGTGAAATAACTATTCGCAGCCACAGGCTCCTTACCTCGAGCCACATTCCCAGATGGAATACGAGGGAAGCAAACTGGACAACCTTTATAGAAGTGCTCGACCAACACCTGCAAGAAACACTTCTCGAACCGGAGCTGGAAGACTTAGAGCACAGGCTTGTAACCGCCTTCCACACTGCAGCAGAAGCATCAATCCCTCTCACCAAAAGACCCAAACTGCATCATCAGGACCGATGGTACTACGACAAAAGAGTCAAAGAGTACAATCACCGAATCAACCAGGCAAGAAAACTCAACCGCCGGAACAACACACAGGCAACACGCGACCTTCTCAGAGCTGCCGTCAGGACAGCAAGAGAGGGAAAGAAATGCATAATGACATAAAAATGGCTGGAGTGGTGTGGCGGCATGAACGCACACACGAAGATAGGAGACTTGTGGAAACACAAAGATAGCCTCAGGGAGGAAAACTGCAGCCACGCCAACACACCCTGATCCGCAAGGTGAAGCGGAAAAACTTATAATCACCTATGTAGACAGAGCAAGTTCACACCAACTACCCCTGACACTATTACTCAAGTAAACAGGCGCCAGACAGAGCGTAAAATAATAATCGAGCAAGCATGCGAGGAGGCGAAACTATCCAATACTGCCTTCACACTCATCGAGCTGCAGGACGCTCTTCAACCGCGACCCGACACTGCTACTGGGAGTGACAAGATCTCCTACACTATGGTGAGACATGCCAGCCCGATCGCCAAATAAGAGATACTCCGTGCCATCAACATGTCCTACAATGCTGGTCGTCTTCCATCAGCCTGGAAAGAAGAAACCATTATGCCCATCCCGAAACCAAAAGAACCTGGCAAAACCAGGCCCATCTTGCTGCTCAGTTGCCTCGGAAAAACTGCAGAGAAGATGGTTCTCGAAAGGCTGCAGTGGGCTACAGGCGCAGTGAAAGACAATATTTTTGCATACACCCGAGGCCTCGGCACCAGAGATTGCCTTTGGGAAATGCTAACCACCATATCAAGGAGGAAAGCGGTGGTTGTCTTTCTGGACATGGAGAAAGCATTCGAACTGGCCAACCCGACAGCCATATTAGCAGCACTCGCACGCAAGGGAGTAGGAGGCAAACTACTCAAGTGGACAAAAGATTTCCTAACTGACAGACGGGCAAGAATACGTTTCCAGGGCCATTTCTCACCAAGCATGACCTTCGAAAATGGGACACCACAGGGCAGCATACTCAACCCATACCTCTTCAATGTACTGATGGAAGACTTGACATCCTCACCTCTACCATCTAGAACGAAGATCTTATGCTACGCTGATGATGTGGCCTTAGTGTCCACCGGGCCACATCACCTACAGAAGGCGCAGCGCGGGATCAATGATTTAACGACAAATTGCCAGTCTTTAAACCTTAAAATAAAAAAACTTTAACAAGACCAAGGCTGTTTACTTCAATGGCCAAAGACCTCATGTACCGCTCAGAGCGCACAACATCGACATCGAGTGGACTCTAGGACACCAGTATCTCGGGATCTGGCTCGACCATAAACTCACCTTCCAGCAACATGTTCGCCACACCATTGACTGGATCTAACCACGTATTAGAATCATGAGAGCCATGACAGCTATAGAAGGCAGAGCCGACTTTCGAGTACTGAAGACTTATTACTTCCAGGCCATCCGCAGCATTGTAGACTATGCTGCACCCGTTCTTGCCACCGCTCAAACTTACCAAATAGACCAGCTCGAAAAAGTCCAAAACGCCGCCCTCCGCCTCATGCCTGGTGCACCGCAATGGGCAAAACTATGCAATCTGAGAGCGGAGGCGAAGCTACCTCAGCTCTTACACCGAATCCGGGCAATCAGCATCAACCTCCTAGCAGGAAAAGCCACCCAACCACGACACTCCGCCATCGTCCGCAGTGTAATTCAAAGCCTCCCCCATGACGAAAACCTTTTTAGGAAAAAGACATAGGCCAGTAGAACAGCAAACAACATAAAATCACTGCAAGCTGAAGTCACATTCACAAATCTGCGCCACGATCCTCCCCACCTGCTTACTCGCGTGCCCCCCCATGGGAGGATCCACCCATCCAGGTCTCCGTTTCATCCTTGACCGGAAAAAAAAACAGCCTGTCCCCCATCGAACTTGCCCGCCAAGCACAGGCAGCCCTCTCCGCCGGAGAAGTTATCCGGGCCGACACCTATTTCACCGACGGGTCTGTAGACCCCATCACTCATAGAGAAGCAGCAGCTTTTAATCACAACGAAGCAACAGGGTGCTTCCGCCTTCCCTACCACTCATCCACCCTACAAACTGAACTAATCGCCATCAAAAAAGCACTCGAGCACGCAACACAAAAACACAGACACGTTACTATACACACAGATTCTCTAGGAGCTATCCAATGCCTTCAACAGAAACACCCCAAAGACAACATACATATCATCACTTCCATACTCACAACAGCCAAACACATACACGATCAGGGAAGCAGGATCACCCTAAACTTGATCCCCAGCCACTCTGGCCTCAAAGGGAACGAGCTAGCAGACGAAGCCACTAAAAACGCACTGCACCTCTCAGCTGTAAACACCCACATACCACCATCCAAGAGCCTTTTAAAAAGCACAATAAACAAAACAGCAAACACAACCTACAAAACCGACGTCCAACGCAACGCAGCCGAAGGCTCCCGCAGTGCAAACTGGTACCTCACCACCACAGACGACACACACATCATGTTACCCGACAAGTTACCTCGCTACATCACTACGCGAATGCACAGGCTCCGCCTAGGATACCACTGTCTAGCGGAGCTGAACAATACACTGCCACTCACATGCACTCACTGCAACACACCTACTAACACACCACTACTACACTATGTCACCAACTGCGAAAACACCAGCCGCTTTCTTCAACGAAGACCTACAGCTCCATTCACACTCCAACACACACGATTAGATCAACTCATCGAGTTGGTCAAAAGTTCCCGCCACCTCGATAGGGGACCACATATATATAATTTTTTTAAGCTCAGAAAATATATATATATACTGCATATATATATATATATATATATATATATATATATATATATATATATATATATATATATATATATATATATATATATATATATAAGCTCATAGAAAACCAGCAACTAACTATGGGCCACTGCGTTAGCAGAAAAGGCCCATGCCTTTCTTGGAAAGGCAAATCTTAAGAAAAAAAAAAAATAAAGAAAGAAAAAAGAGAAATATAACTTATTTTTGGAAATATACAAAACAGGAGTCAGGAATATGTCCCAAAATATAGACCTAAAGAAGAAGGAAAGAAAGATTGGTTTAATGCAAGGTGTGCTAGGGCAAAGGAGAAAAGAGATGGAGCATGGAAAAGGTGGAGGAGAAATAGAAATCCAGTAAATAAGGAAAACTTCAAGGCAGCGAGAAATGAATATGTTAAGGTGAGGAAGGAAGAGGAAAAGAACATTGTCGAAAAAAGGAGCAACCAAAATTGTTCTATAGATTCATAAATGGAAAAATTAGGCAAAAAGAAACAATAGAAAGGTTAAAAGGAGAGAACGGGATGGTGGAAGACCCAAAAAGTATGGCAGAACTATTAAATAAAAATTCCAGGAGGTCTTTACTAAGGAATCCAAATTTGAGAGGCCACAGGGTAATAGAGAGACAATCTATATGAAAGAGATTAAAGTAACCAAGCTTGAAATAAAAGAGTTAATGAAGGAACTGGATGAAGAGAAGGCAATGGGACCAGATGAAGTCTCAGGCAGAATACTGAAAGAATGTAGGGAAGAACTAGCAAGTCCTATATACAACATCATAAAATGCTCAATAGAAAATGGAACAGTACCAGTAGAATGGAAAAGAGCTGAGGTGGTTCCCATATATAAGAGTGGAAGGAAGGAAGAACCTTTAAATTACAGACCGGTATCACTAACTAGTGTAATATGCAAGATGTGTGAAAGAATAATAAAGAAACAATGGATCAAATTCCTTGAAGACAACAAATTAATATCAAATAGCCAATTTGGTTTTAGAAAAAGATGGTCTTGTGTAACTAATTTATTGAGTTTCTATTCTAGAATAGTTGATAGAGTACAAGAGAGAGAGGGATGGGTTGACTGTATTTATTTGGATTTAAAAAAGGTGTTTGACAAAGTGCCACATGCAAGATTACTATGGAAGTTAGAGGAGAAGGGTGGCTTAAAAGGAAGCACATTGAGATGGATAGAAAGTTATTTGAGGGGGAGAGAAATAAGGACGGTAGTTAAAGATATGAAGTCCAAGTGGAGAGCAGTAGAAAGCAGAGTGCCGCAGGGATCAGTATTGGCACCAATACTTTTCCTCATTTATATTAACGACATGCCAGAAGGAGTGAACAGCTACATAAATCTGTTTGCAGATGATATGAAACTGTGCAGAGTTATAAAACAAAAGGAGGATTGTGAAATACTGCAAGAAGACCTAAATAAGATCTGGGAATGGAGTAAGAAGTGGGAAATGGAATTCAATGTGAACAAAAGCCATGTCATGGAAATGGGAAAGAGTGAAAGACGACCAGTGGGAATCTATAAGATGGGAGATGGAGTAGAACTGGAGAAAGTAAAAAAGGAAAAGGACTTGGGAGTGACAATGGAAGAAAACAATCAACCGGTAAGCCATATTGATAGAATTTTCAGAGACATATAATTTGCTAAGGAATATTGGACTAGCATTTCACTACATGGACAAAGAAATGATGAAGAAATTGATAAATATTATAATAAGACCCAGATTGGAATATGCAGGAGTAGTGTGGACTCCTCATAAAAAGAAACACATAAGGAAGTTGGAGAGACTACAAAAAATGGCTACAAGAATGGTTCCAGAATTTGAAGGGATGACATATGAGGAGAGACTAAAGGCTATGGATCTACCATTCCTGGAACAGAGAAGAGAGAGAGGGGATCTGATACAAGTTTATAAATTGATCAACAGAATGGACCAAATGGATAATGAGAAACAGATCCTGAGAGAAGAATATGACATTCGAAGCACAAGATCACATAGTAAAAGCTGAGATCATGGAAATGGGAAAAGTGAAAGACGACCAGTGGGAATCTACAAGATGGGAGATGGAGTAGAACTGGAGAAAGTTAAAAAGGAAAAGGACTTAGGAGTGACAATGGAAGAAAACAATCAATCAGTAAACCATATTGATAGAATTTTTAGAGAAACATAATTTGCTAAGGAATATTGGAGTAGCATTTCACTACATGGACAAAGAAATGATGAAGAAATTGATAAGTACTATAATAAGACCCAGATTGGAATATGCAGGAGTAGTGTGGACCCCTCATAAAAAGAAACACATAAGGAAATTAGAGAGGCTACAAAAAATAGCTACAAGAATGGTTCCAGAATTTGAAGGGATGACATATGAGGAGAGACTAAAGGCTATGGATCTACCAACCTTGGAGCAGAGAAGAGAGAGAGGGGATCTGATACAAGTTTATAAATTGATTAACGGAATGGACCAAGTGGATAATGAGAAACTGATCCTGAGAGAAGAATATGACATCCGAAGCACAAGATCACATGTAAAAAGCTGAGAAAAGGAAGATGTCTGAGAGATATTAAAAATGATAGTTTCCCGCAGAGATGTATTGAGATGTGGAACAGTTTAAATGAAGTAGTGTCTGCAACGAGTGTGCATACTTTTAAAGTAAGATTGGATAAGTGTAGATATGGAGACGGGGAAACAGGAGCATAAAGCCCAGGCCCTGTAAAACTACAACTAGGTAAATACTAGGTAAACACACACACACACACACACACACACACACACACACACACACACACACACACACACACATATATATATATATATATATATATATATATATATATATATATATATATATATATATATATATAATATAATATTGTGTGAGAGAGAGAGAGAGAGAGAGAGAGAGAGAAAGAGAGAGAGAGAGAGAGAGAAAGAAAAAAAAAAGAAAAAAGAAAAAAGAGAGAGAGAGAGAGAGAGAGTGTATTTTGGGAAGTAGCACAGGGCTATGACTTTCCTCCTGCCTTGAGTCCCTTCCCTTCACGGTGAGGATTGACAGCTGCTACTCAATCACAGGCTACTTTTCAGACAGCTGCAGAAGTGACCAATGAATGTGTACTGCAACCTATTTAGAGAAATGATTATCCTAAACTTTTTTGCGATGCACAAGTGAATAATATTTTCTAGAGAAGTAGAGATCTGATGCATTATCATCCTATCATGCTCCAGGAGAACACCATTGAATAAACAAGCATGTGTAGGACTTTCATATCAATCAGGTGAATGCAAATAGCAAAACAAAGACAAAATTATAAAAATCTTTAGGAGTGAATATCTCAAAAAGTGTTTTTTTACACCAAAAATTTTCACAAAATCAGCATAAACTCTGACTTTTGTTTGGTATCATTTTAAACTACAACAAAATGCAATTCTTTTGTTGGAATTAGATTTTTGATAATGTTTATAGAAAATTAAATAAAAGAAAGTGAGAGAAAAAAAATGAGTGGGCAGTTCAACTCGGAGTTTAGTCCCTATGTCAGTCAGAGTCTAACTTATTGTGAAATCTGAGTTATCAGAATCCGAGTTATCGAGGTTCAACAGTGTACGTCATTTCCATCACACACAAATATTTTTCAGGTTATGATTGTTTTTTAAACTCCAACTTATGCCTTCCTCTCATTCCCAACAATCTTGGGGATCTATAAGAAATTGAGATTTTTGGGGTGGAGAAGCATTACATTAAATAATGTGAATTGCAAAAGAGGCCTGGTCAACAAAATCACAAAAAAAAAATTGAAAATGGTTTGGTTGGGGCTTTTTAGGGGAAGGGGGGGAAATGGCAGTGGAAGTGGCAGCCCAGCTGTTGGATTGTTTACATCCAGGAGCACTGCCAATACTACTCTTCTGGCTGTATCCGTTACACCATGGCCCACTAGGGATGCTGAACAAAACCTATCCTAAAAACCAAGCAATGTCATCCTCAAGTTCTGGCCAATGTAGAGCTGGGTGATGAATGTTATGTTTACCTTTCCTTGTGCTCTTCATTTGGTCTTCTTGCTGTTGAGACATCAGTGTATGCCATCTTGTGATTAGTTAAACACCATTACTATAGCAAATGACAATCCTTTGTTTATTTCAGCTGAGAGGTGCACAAAAGCATTTGATAGATGATATGTGCTGCAGGAACTGCAGTGTACAATGAGTTACTCTCAAACACATCCCTGGGGTCTAGGAACAGATTAATCTCTTTTACATTGATTCCTATAGGAAATGGTTTTGGTTTATGAATATTTTGGTTTGTGAATGGCCTTCAGGAATAAATTGAATTCATAAACTGAGTTTCCACTATAGTTTTCAAATAAAATTGTACATCAATAAGGAAGCTAAATCTGGTAATTTCTATAACCAGATATAATTCACCACATGCTAACTTAAAGACACCATAGCAACATGGACAATGCCAACATCACAATATATTGCCATCAGGAGAAGGAAAAAAAAAAAAAAAAAAAAAAAAAAATAAATAAATAAAAAAAAAAAAAAATAAATAAAAAAAAAAAAATGTATAGCAATGTTTGAACACAAGATGTGAGGAAGAAAAGATACCAATATGTTTGCCAGAAATTAATACATTGATAAAATATGAAATTACAGACCTGTTTCAAATGGATGAATGAAAAATTCATCTTTGTAGGAAACACTGTATCCAACGATGTGTGTTGCTGCTGTAAATAAGTTTAGGTTACCCAAGTGATCTGAGTGGCCATGTGTTCCAACTGCATACTTCACATCAGCACAGGAGGTGTTTTCCTTGGCAAGCCCTAAAAGAAAGAAACAAAGAGTAGAATAACATTTACAGTAAACACTGATCCATATTTGAGATGGATTTAAAAAAAAAAAAAGGTTGAAGCACCACACACACACACACACACACACACACACACACACACACACACACACACACACACACACACACACACACGAGTTATGACAATGTAATGAAAGAGTGTGCCGATATGAAGAAGGAAAATGAAGCACTGAAAGAGGAAGTTAAGCTAATTAAAGTGAATTGCGATGGAGAAGCAGGCTGAATGGAAAAAAAGTCAGGAAGTGGAAAGAAAGGAGGTAAATTACAAAGTTGCAAGTCTGGAAAAGGAAATCAAAGAGTCTGGGGAGAAAACTTTGGGCCTTGCTGAAATTATAGATCAACAGATCATAGAAGAGAAGATTGCTGAGAAAGTGGTGAAGGTTATTAAATCAAATGAGACATTGGTGAGGGAAACTGTAGACAAAAAGAGATGTGTGGTGATATTTGGTGTGGAGGAGGATAAGACACCGAGTAAAATGGAGAGAGAGAAAACATAAAAAGGTGATAAATAATATCATTAATGTGGTGCAGGAGGAGGAAAAGACCTAGTACAAGAAATAGAGGACTTCCATAGAATTGGAAAGTTCACAAGAGAAGGTATGAGGCCAATAAGAATCAAACTTAAGTCACAAAAGGATGTAGATGAATTGGTGGAGAAGTCATGGAGGCTAGCCCAGCAGGAAACAACAAGGAAGATTTGGTTGAGAAGAGATCTCGGTGAAAAGGAAAGAGAAATGTTAAATGAGTTGAGAAAGGAGGCTTTGAAAAAAATGAAGAGAGGACAGAAGAGGAGAAGAAAGAGTTTTTCTGGAGAATCTTGGATATGAGACTGAGGAAGTGGTTCATAACCCAGAAAAGTACAGCAAGAAAGGACTAAAGAAACTTACGTATGAGCGAATGTAATGTATTCCAACATAAATGGAGTGATATCGGGATTTTAGAACTCAACGATTACTTGAGGGACAAGAACCCAGATATTGTGGGTCTTACTGAAACAAAACTGAGAGAGGGAGAAGACCTGATGATGGTTGGAGAAGGAAATATAATGTTTGGAAAAGAAATAGAGTAGGTAAGATGGGAGGAGGAGTGATGTTGCTGGTTAAAAAGATATAAAGGTGGATCAAGTGAAAGAAGGTATGGGAAAGGCAGAAGTGCTAAAGATCAGAGCAGAAACTAATGAAGGAAAAAGAGGCACTACATAGTGGTGTACGTACCACCTAAGACAAATGCATGGTCAGTACAGGAATATGAAGAAATGATAAGTGATACAGGAACATGTCTGGAAGAAATGTTGGGTGGCTGTGAACGAACTATAATGATGGGAGATTTTAATTGTAAAGAGGTGTGTTGGGAGGACTGGTCAATGGAAGGATCAGAGACAACATGGGAAATACACTATTGACACTGGCAATGGAAAATGTGTTAACTCAGTGGGTCAAAGAAGATACTAGGTTTGGAGGAGAGGGAGCATCGTCAAGACTGGACTTGGTCTTTAGTACAGAGCCAATGGTCATTGAGGAGATGAGGGTGGAGTGCCCTTTAGCAAAGAGTGATCATGCAGTTTTGGAGTTCAAGGTGATAGATGAAGAGAAATCTAGAAGAAATGAAGAATATAAAGTGGGAAGATGGAATTATGCCAAGACAGATTTTGGAAACCTAAAGAAATTCTTTCAAGAGACAAATTGGATGAAATTCAAGAGTGCTAAGGAGCAAATGAAAAGTGGAAGGAATTTATAAAATATACAAAGAAGGTGAGAAAAATTTGTACCAATAAGACAACATAGAGAAGTTGGAAAGCAGGACTGGTTTAACGATAGATGTGAAAAGGCTAGAACAAGAAAAGAGGATGCATGGAAGAGGTGGAGAAGGAAAAGACGGATTAAGCAGTGGAAAGTTACAAAAGAGCAAGAAATGAATATGTGTTGATTAGAAGAGAAGAAAGAAAGAAACAAGAAAAGGATATAATTGATAAATGTAAAGACCAACCAAGGCTTTTTACAGACATGTGAACAACAACATCAAAAATAGAGAAAGTATTGAAAGTTTAGAAGTAAATGGAGTATGCAGTGAAGATCCCAGGAAATGGCAGAGGCTATGAATGGATGCTTTCGGAAGGTATTCACAAAGGAGACTGCTTTTGACAAACCACTGGTAATGGAACAGAAAGGGATTATGAAGGAGTTTCAAGTAACTGTGGAGGAGATCAAGAATATGATGGGGAGTTTAGAAGTGAGAAAAGCTGTGGGACCTGATGGGGTATCAGGATGGATTTTAAGAGAATGCAGGAGCAACTGGCAGAAAAAGTTTGTGAAGTAATTGATGCCTCATTAAGGGAAGGTGTAGTGCCCCAAGACTGGAAAAGAGCTAACATTGTCCCAATCTATAAATCAGGTAACAAGAGAGACCCATTGAACTATAGACCAGTGTCACTTACAAGTGTGGTAGCTAAGATGTGTGAGAGGGTGGTGAAGAATAGATGGACAGACTTCTTGGAGAAAAATGACATACTTTGTGAGTGTCAATTTGGTTTTAGAAAAGGGCGTTCATGCACGACAAACCTGATATGTTACTATTCGAGGGTGATAGATGTAATACAGGAAAGAGATGGTTGGGCTGATGGAATATATCTGGATTTAAAAAAGGCCTTTGATAAGGTACCACACCGGAGACTGATCTGGAAACTTGAAATGGTAGGAGGAGTGCATGGCAGTTTACTAAAATGGATGGAAGACTTTTGGTAGGAAGAGAAATGAGAACAATAATTAAGGACAGACCATCAGAATGGGGCTTGGTGGAGAGTGGAGTTCCACAGGGATCAGTGTTGGCACCAGTAATGTTCGCGGTCTACATAAATGACATGGTGGATGGGGTGTCCAGTTATGTGAGCCTATTTGCAGACGATGCAAAATTGTTAAGAAAAGTGAGATGTGACAAAGATTGCGAACTACTCCAGGAAGACTTGGACAGAATATGGAAATGGAGCTGTACATGGCAAATGGAGTTCAACACGACAAAATGCAAGAAAATAGAGTTTGGCAAGAGTGAAAGAAGAATCAGGAGTATGTACAAGATAGGAAATGAAGACATAAAACCAGTCATGAAGAAAAAGACCTTGGGGTGACAATTACCAATGACCTATCGCCAGAGAGACATATAAACAAAATAATTGGAGAAGTATTGAACTTATTGAGGAACATAAGAGTGGCGTTCAGATATTTAGATGAAGAAATGATGAAGAAAATAATTACTGCAATGATAAGACCGAGGCTTGAATATGCAACAATACAGTGGGCTCCGAACTTAAAGAAACACATAAGGAAACTAGAGAAAGTACAGAGGGCTGCAACAAAATGGTGCCTGACTTAAGAGATTTGACTTATGAAGACAGACTGAAAAGAATGCAACTTCCGACCCTGGAAAACAGAAGAGAAAGGGGAGACCTGATAGCAATATACAGAGTGATGATTGGCATGGAAAAATGGATAGGGAAGATCTGTGTATGTGGAATGAAAGAATGTCGAGAGGGCATGGGAAAAACTAAAATGGCCACTTATAGGAGAGATGTGAAAAATATAGCTTCCTCATAGAAGGGTGGAAGCATGGAATAGTTTAGACGTGGAAGTGGTCAACGCAAGGAATATTCATGATTTTAAGAAAAAGCTGGACATTAATAGATATGGAGACGGGACAACACGAGCATAGCTCTTTTCCCGTATGTTACAATTAGGTAAATACAATTAGGTAAATACACACACACACACACACACACACATTTAGAATTGCACTGATTACTATTGTATATTACTTTATCTCAACTCTGGTGATATGGTGATCAGGTAACTTGGCCTTGAGAGCAGACAACTCTTAAATGTAAAGATCCCAACAGTATGAAATGCTCCATGAAGATTTTTAAACCTGTTTGGATTCATATTCAAACTCCACATGAATGACTTACATATATCAGCACTATGGGGCAGCTCGGGCCTTCTTGTCCCAATGAGGACCTGAACATGCACATCTGCCATTACTAGCCCAACCTCCATTCCAGCCACATTTATGTTCAAATCATTTACCGAGCCGATATCAACCCTCTTCTCAAGGATAGTGCTTTAGCAACTTCTGTACACTCAACCCTCTGCTATCGTGCCTAATTGGTACATCTATCACTGCAAAATAGCCAAAATTGTGATAGCTGAAGTGAAGAACCTATGGTAATACAGTAAGCCCCAACACTTGGTGAATCTCAGCTTGGCGAAATTCACTTTTGGCGATAGGGTAGCCATGGACCACTGAGTGCACGCTTGGCAATTTGAATTAAAACTCGGCGGCCCCTTGGCGGCTGCATGGCAAACCACAGGGCTCCCCAGAATAAATTCTGGCTACTTCTTCAAGCTTACTCTCTGAAAGACTGATACGTAGCTGGCATCAGAAGCATCTTTCATTTAATAACTCAGTGATGCAGTTTTAAATGTTTGTGATATTACGATCAAATATCACACGGTAATAGACCGGCAGCCCAGAGCATTTTGGTCAAATGAAGCAGGTACCAATATCTGACTATTGTCATTGAAGTGTTATTTCAATGTTTGATATTGCTCACTCTGACGGAAATTCAGGTACCTTATTTTGTCATTGTATTATTTTAAGTTTGTCGCATTTGTCATTGCAGTGTTTCGATGTTTCATAAAGCTCAATTTAGTGGGTGGATCCCCAGGGTTCACATTTTGGGGGTGTCTGGGAGACACTTGGCAGCGGAAAAATTGTCTTGCATCGGTCATTTGTTACTCAGTAGGATTTACTTATTCGAATGAAACTGATTTCAAACAGTACCTTTCATGTTTGATCTAGCCTGAAATTTGAGGCCCTTTTCGGGGGTCTGGGGGGTCAAATGCAGCATTGAGTGTGTCTGGGAGTAGTCATTACTTGTAATGTAGAATATGCTTTGTTGTTTAGAACAAGTCTTATGTAGTACATTCAATGTTTGATACAGCTCATTTTGGTGGGTGGATTCCCAGGGTCCACATTTTGGGGATGTCTGGGAGACCCTTAGGAGTGGAAAATTTGTCTTGCATCGGTCATTTCTTACTCAGTAAGATTTATTTATTCGAATGAAACTGATTTCAAGCAGTATCTTTCATATTTGATCTAGCCTAATTTTTTGGGACCCTTTTGGGCGCAGCAGGTAGAATGTCTGGGAAACACGAAAAAAATCTTCATATGATATGCTTGTAAGCCTAGTGTAATAGTTTCCTGGTATCCATCAATGTTTGATCTAGTGTATTTTTTTTGGCCCTTTCGGGGGTCACAGGGGCTACATGCAGCAGAGGGTCCTCACCAGAAATCCATATCTGTATATGCTAACTTAAGACCTACGAGGCCCAATAGTCAGATATTGGTACCTGCTTCGTTTGACCAAAATGCTCTGGGCTGCCAGTCTATAAGTATTCTTCTAATCTAACAATTTTACATTTTAAAAGATTTTCATAGCCTTCTCATCTTCATTTTTATCAAATCTATTACCTATTGTTAGCTCATTATCATTAGTAATATTACTATTTTACTATTATTATTATTATTATTATTATTATTATCATTATTATAATTACTAATATTCAAGTGAAGGTCTGACTGACATTTGCTTATCTCGAGTGTCTCAAAGCAGGATCAGTGTGTAGGTTTTCTTTGTCACACATACATTGTACCTATGATATTTATGTAACCTTGAGTCTTAAGAGGTAAATAATGGTATATCATATGATGAAACTTTACAATGATGTATTATGAATATGAGTGGAGACTTAAGAATACCAGTTTTTTCTTCTTCACGAAAGAGATCCTGTCTAAATTTGGGTGTCAATTTAGTTCATGTGTCTCATAAAAAGTTAGATACAGTAAAATTTCATGCTAAACACTACATGGCTAAGCATCAAACCTTGTCTTTCTTTAAACTGTGAGTCATTAAGTGAATGTACAACATCTAAACATTAAGTGTTAGCGACAAAATATGAAATTATGTAAACTTGAGATCAGAACAGTGATGTGAAATACCTTCCAACAGCACATCCTTGTCCCAGGCTGTCATGGTATCCACAATTACTAAGTTGGGACCCTTTATGAGTGTGCATGTGCAGTTCGCCCTCATGACACCATCCTTAAGGTAGGAGTAGCCATTGTGCAGCACGTGAACACTGTAGCTCATCTTTGGCTCGCTCTTGATACTGTGTGTGACCTAAGGATAAATAGGAAAACTAACATCACAAGAAATTCCTGAAACAACAATTGGTGAATAATCTTTTGGCAAGAATATTTGAGCTACTGTTCGAAAACACTCTTAGGAACAGATGGTCTACCATAAAGTGCAAGAATCCTCACAAGTGGTTGGCAGGCTGACATGAAAGGTTTCTGAGAAGTGAATATTATCTCTGAATCACAACTTACTTCATCACAAAATTACCTTCTTTCTTTTATCGTTAAACTGTATAAAGTTCCAATGGTTCTTTTACTACAAACTATATGAAACTCTAATGGTTCTTTCACACATTCATCTTACGGTCTGTAATAGTTTGCAATTTTGCTCAATTAGACCATACAGAAATGATAAGCCAAAGAATTTATCAAAGTTACTTTTCCAATTAACTCCTTGAGTACCATGACACATTTCCATATTAAATCTGCTTACTATTTGATGATTTTATACAGCTTCAGAGATTTATGGGATTAAAATAATGACATTAATCTTCTAATCTCCATAAATCCTTCCTAATGACAATAAAAGGTTTTAATCATACATAAATCTCAAGGTAAAAATGTGTCCCAGTATTGAAGGGGTTAATGATAAAAAGCTCCAATTGGATATCTTTTTTTAATAATCTATCTTGAGAAAATTAATGGAAGCCCAAATCTATCCATTAGAAGATTAAGTTACTCTAGCCTTTGCTTCTTGGTTGAAAATGATGAGACACTAACTAAATATATATTAGTATTAGATTAGCATATAGAAATGCATGATTAAAGCATATAAGCAACACTTGACTCCATACAGTTTAATTGAAAAAAACAATATTTCCTCTATAAATTTCCCTTGTGTCTATTTTAAAAATAGAAAACATGTAAAAGATATATTTTCCCAGCAATAAGATATTTGTCAGCAAAATTTCACAACACAATGTAACTGAAATCTCTATCTTAACTCAAACTTGTCTTAAAAAGAAAAAAAAAAAAAAAAAAAAAAAAAAAAAAAAAAAAAGAAAAGGCAGCTGATTAACATACTATACCTGAAGATGTTGTCTGTCATGGCTAAGAGTTCTTTTTGCCAGCCTTCAGTGTCATGGTTTGTTGGTATACTTAGGTGAAGAAAATTCATGAATGGTGGTCATATACTATTCAGTTTCTGCCAAGTTACCACCACTTACTTTATCACCTAATAGTTAGATAAGCTGCATTACCATGACTTATGTTAATAAAATTTTTTTTCTACATGATCATCTAAATGATTTACATCTTGAAGAATCACAGCTCAGTGACAACCTAAAGGGATCTTTGATTACACAATTTATGGTGGTCATCCGTTGTCCCGAACAAAGACTAAAGGGAAGGCGATCACACCTAAAATATTTCCCTTTTTCCTCCTTCATCCCAAATATTGTCTGGCTACTCTCTCTCTCTCTCTCTCTCTCTCTCTCTGTCTGTCTGTCTGTCTGTATCTGTCTCTCTCTCTCTCTCTCTCTCTCTCTCTCTCTCTCTTGAAAATAAATTTCTGAGTAAAACATCTGGGTATACAGCAAATTTTCAAGAACCTAAAAAAAATATACAGTGGTACCTTTAGTCATGAGTTTAATTTGTTCTGTGATAGAGCTCACATCTCAAATTGCTAGTAACACAAATAAATTTTTCCATATGAAATTAACTGAAATGTCATTAATACATTCCAGCCCCACCAAAAACACCGTAATTATATATTATTCTTTCTCAAGGGTCTTCTAATAAAGAATGTATCTATACATAACAAATATTGTTTAACCTCTTCACTCTGGGTGGGATACTTGACTCAGAGGCAGCCCTATCTCTCTCTCTCTCTCTCTTTCTCTCCTCAATGGAAATAAGGATGATAATAACAATTAAGTGATTTTTCATACTAGGTCCATACGTACATTATGAAATAATCCCATGCAAATCTTAGAGAAAAAAATATATAGGTTGCCTGCTTTTGTCTGTTTTCTGAAGATGACAAACAACAGAAAACAGTCACTTTTATGGTAAACTAATCATGAGTCCTATATTTACATACTGATTCCATAAAAAATAATAAAATTATTGCCAGCAGGGCACATTGGTCTCTGTTCTTGGAGGATCAGAGTGGGCAAATACCTCCAATTACATTAGGTGGTCCAAGATAAGGTAGGGTTGCCATATATGAACTATCAAAATTCTGGACACCTTCACTAACACCTGATTATGGTCCTGATATGATACCGGAAAGCATGAGGTGGCGTTGGGAAGGCTGCGAGCACTGACTTCATACAGGATTCATACACGTCAAGAGTCTTGACCGAAACCAAACCAAAGCAGCTGCCACTCGGTGAACCCTCTCTCTCTCTCTCTCTCTCTCTCTCTCCCATCATTTCAACCCAAGGAAGTTTAATAAATGTGATTTTTTAACAGTTACTGGTGGAAGGTGAAATTCTGGACATTTAAGAGATTTTCAAAAATCCCCCCGGACGCAGATTTTGTTATCTGAATTCCGGACATGTCCGGGAAAATTGGGATGTATGGCAACCCTAAGATAAGGTTGGTTTGATTAATTTAGTGTTGTGGGGTGGATGAGGACAGATGAAGTCTAAAGTAAGTGATTTTTAAATATATATATATATATATATATATATATATATATATATATATATATATATATATATATATATATATATATATATATTTTTTTTTTTTCAAAATGTCTTTCTTTACTATATTTTCTAACCATTAATAATGTATCTTTCCTGTGGCATAAGTTTGGGTACCAGATGGAATAAAAATGTTTTTTTGTTATGATGGGAAAAGTAAAATTGTGACAAATGAGGTTACCTAAACTGAGGAAAATTAGGTACCTAAATTCCTATAGGAAAATATATAAAAAAGGTTTTATTGCTGTTTCACCCAATACACTGTAAGTAACTATTGCCTCTCCAGTAGTGTTGTGGGTCCTGCATGATGCATCCAAGTGTTGTGATGTAAGGTGTTGATATTACTGGAGCCATCAGTCTTACTGACACAAAAAAGAAGTGCACAACTCAAAAGCAGACATTTTATCTAAGACACTTTTCTTCTATACATCTTCCATTGCAAATTACTCATTTAGCATTAATGCTATTAAAAAGTTTGGCACAGAACACAAAAATCACAGCATTAAGTTACATTAGATATGAACTCATGATAAGTTTAATTAGAGGTTACATTTAATTAGAATGCATCACTGGTTTTACATGTTATCATAAGATGCAGAAAAACAAATCTCAACACAGAAAAAATCCTAAATCTAGGGATTTTTCTGAAGTATAGGGAATTTTTCTTGATTTCCAATAGTTAGGAATTCTCATTTTGTGTTCTAAGAATCAAATTAATGCATTTCTTGTTACTTAATGTCAAACTGACACCCTTTCTGATAAATATGGAGAAAGACAGCAGTTTGACATTAAGTAATAAGGAGTACATCAATGGTTGTATTTTGATACCTAGAACACAAAGTGGCACTCCTGACCGCAGGAAAAAGTTTCTTATAGTTTGAAAAAATAACTAAATGTGGAGCATTTTTACTACATGCAGAGATTTTTGTGTTATACAAATACAAAACCATTGATGCATTCTAGCTAAACCTAACCCTAACCAAACCAATATAATTACAATGTTACACCATTATCAAGATTATCCTTATTCTTCTCATCTTATACAGCTTTTTATTCTGAGTAATTTGAATCCATATATACATGTTGCAAATTGTTTATAATGCTGACAACAATTCTTAAAGATTACCATTTTTTTGGGGAACGAGTTAACATCCGCATGTGTGATGGACTGACAAGCACTGAAGAATGCTGCTAGGTGTATTTGTTCATGTGTGCATATTGTCACATTATTTATGAACATGTGAAATGGATGACAGTGGTTCTTTTGTTTGAGTATGCAGCCACTGACCAACAAAATACATAATATATCTAGCCAATCTGAGTAGCTTGTGGAGAGAAGTGACTCTATTTGAAACATTTCATGGAAGATGTCTGAATGGGTAGAGTGTCATCTTGAGTATTTCAATTGTATAACCAAATTTTATGAAGAGAAATAAGGTAACAACTTCATATTAATTTCTTAGCCTTGGTAGTCAGGCAAGGCTATTTTGCTTTGGTCAGATCAGTTTAATTGTGTTTGATAGTTAATTTGTTCTAAGGAAGACGTATCAGCGTTGCATGTTGCCTCAACTAGGTTATGTTAGCTAGATTAGGTTAAAATTAGAGTTAGCTTAGTTTTGGTTAAATAGATAAGTTATAATAAGTTGGCTTGGGCAGCGGTAACCAGCAGTGGTGGTAAATACTTTCCACAGCAGTACAGTAAAAATTTTCAACTTTTACTTTTTGTGGTACTTTGTAAGAAAATTAAGTTTTTCTGGTACATTTTGGTCCACTTTGTATTAAGCATTTTATCATTTTCATCACAATACAATACTTTCTGAGGGGATAGACTGTGTTTTGGGGGGAAGGGGGGGATGGGGGGAATACATAAAAACTACTGATTTGCGATGGAAACAAAGTGCAGATTCATTCAAAGCAGGTCGAAAGCTACGAGGAAAAGGTTAATGTCTACAATCAGTCCTCAGCAGCATATGAAACGACTACATGTTATAATAATGTACCCACTTTACTTCACGTTTATGACTTTTTTCAGGCGAACAGCTTTTATTGGCTTGTGGTAATGCTTTGGAAAAAAACTAAATCAAATCAGCAACAGTCCTGCAAACAGTTTTTCTCAATCTTCTTCCCTTTCCTCTTGTGGCCTGTTTACATTAATAAAGTATGGTGGGTCCTGTGGAATTTGTGGTGTCTATAAATTACGTGTCACAGACTTCCAATGAGAGCCTGCCAAGCTGGTATTTTTTTTTTTTATGTAAGAGGGAGAACTGCCAAAGGCAAAAAATATATATTAGAAAAAAAGGCCCACTGAAATAGCAGTCACCCAAAAAGATCGAAAGAATTAGTCAAAAGTCTGGGACAAATGTCTTGACACCTCCCTCTTAAAAGAAGTTAAGTCATAGGAAAATGGAAATACAGAAGCAGGTCACAGTTTACTAGTGAAAGGTATGAATGAGAATACTGGTTAACTCGTTTTAGAGGATTGGACAGAATAGGGATGAGAGGAAGAAGAAAGCCTTGTGCAGCGAGGCTGCAGAAAGAGGGAAGGCATGCATTTAGCAAGATCAGTAGAACAGTTAGCAAGAAAATAGAGATAAAAGATAGAAAAAGATGCAACATTTAGGCAGTGAGAAAGAGGCTGAAGATTGAAGTCAGGCAGAGGAGGGGAGTTGAAACGAAAAGCTTTTGATTCCACCCTATCTAATAAAACTGTGAGTGGAACTCCACCAAACATGCAAAGAGTACTCTATACAAGGACAGATAAGGCCCTTGTACAGAGTTAACAGTTGGAGAGGCAAGAAAAATTGGTGGAGAGGCCTCAGAATGCCTAAACTCATATAAGCTGTTTTAGCAAGAGACGAGAGTTGCTTAAATGACTAAGCTGTGACGAGCACTGCTGTGTTATTGGTGAGCACAATTGCCAACAATTGACTACATTTGTATCTGCTACATTTAGCTAAAGAAAATCACAGCTTTTTCGTTATTTCAACTTACAGTGTAACTTTTACCTTCATTTTCTCTATTTAAGTTTAAATTAATTTAGGTTATGTTAGATTTGGGTTTGGTTAGTAAGTTAGGGATCCGTGGGGGCTGCACCCCCCCTCCCAGCTAGGTTATATTGTTAACCGGGAGCAGCTGTGGTGAGTGTTGGTGTGTTATTGGTAAGCAGTCACCAATGCTTCACTATATTTCAAAATTTGATTAGATTAAGTTCTAGTTAAGGTTTGGACACTAGTTTATAGTTCTGGGGCTTAAAAACTAGATTAGGTTAGGTTAGTAACAACTGGGGTGGTCCTGCAGGGAGGCACAGACAAGGTTATAATGTCAGGTTAGGGTTAGGTTAGGTTAGCTCAGAGTTTGGTAGCACTCTCTTAATGTACACATCCTGCCCACTCTTCTTGATTCTAGGCTACCTCCTTCACAGCTTATCCACCAGCTGATTTGACGTCACATATGTGAAGCTACACTATTGGCCAATAACAACAACAACAACAACAGCAGCAACAACAACACACACACACACACACACACACACGTGACCATATGGCAATGTCCTAATATCCTCTTATTCCTCTATTTGTTATCCATTTTTCAGTAAACCCACAGAGTTTCACCACCTTGCCCTTTCTGGACGAAACTATTTTTTTCTGGTAGATTTCGGCTTGCTTTAGATTAAAATACCACTTGTTTTTGGCGCAAACCAACCAATTTTTTTTTACAGCCCCGAAACATATTATGATTTGCATAAAAAAACAACTGGTAAATTAATTAAAAACAAGCCAAAATCTACCAGAAAAATTAGTTTTGTCCAGAAAAGAACCTAAACCTAAACCTAACTAATCTAACCTAACCTAACCCAACCTAACCTAACTTAACCCAACCCAACCTAACCTAACTAAACCTAACCTCAGGGGCCATCGTGATTGGTGGAAATAAATTTTTTTTTTTTTCTCCATTGGCCGCCGCTTCAGTTTCAAAGAACAGAACCAATCAGCGTAAACAATTAAGCGCATGTTCAGACAATGGTATGTCACGGAGCCCGCCGAGCCGCCGCGAGCGCATGACACAATCAGTGTGCGGCAGGATTTGATGCGGGAGGCTATAGTGTCACGGCTCATCACCAAAACACCAAAACACGCTTAAAAAAAAAAAAAATAAAAAAAAAAAAATAAATAAAATCTGTGTCGCCATTCAAAAAGGTTGCACCTAGTATATATGGGGTTCAAATTACTCGTAATCAGGAGCTCTATCTCTTGAGGTGGTAAAAAAAAAAAAAAAAAAAAAAAAAAAAAAAAAATAAAACACGTAGCTGATTGTGGTGAAACTCTGCAGTAATACCCATTTTTGTATCTCCTGTTTTATTTCCATTTCCTCTTTATTATCCATTTCCTTTCTATCTCCTTTCTTAATCCCACTTCCATCATTTATTATCTTTTCTTTCTCTTTCTCTGGTTGATCATTAGCGTGGCTTCATATAATTGTGACCAAACTAACAGGGTGGAGGAGATGCAAAGGAGCAGGGAATCGAGGAGAGCGGGCGGGACGTGTACATTCAGAGAGTGCTGGTTTGGTTAGTAAAGTAAAGTTTAATCCTGAAATGAGAGTATGGTGTAATATTGTAAATTTACCACTAAACCTAACTTACGCTAACACCTAACGTTACTTAATTCTGGGATTTTCGTGTTCTGCGCAAAACTTCTCTAATAATAATAATAATAATAATAATAATAATAATAATAATAATAATAATAAATGAGTAGTTTTGCGAGAAAGTGCTCGAAAAGAAAGTGTTTTTGAAAATGTTTACTTTCCAGTGGTTGACTTTTTCGCATCAGTGAGAATGACAGCTTTCCTCCAGTAACACTCACCTTTCCCGTATTTCCCAAGGTATCTTTCCTAGTTTAAGTTACAATATTTCCGTAAATTAATCAATAAATTAATGAAATAAGGTTTGTCTTTAAAATAATTGTACCATAAGCTTATAAATGTATTACAGACAAGCATAATAAAGTGTTTAAAGTGTTTGTAGGTAAGAAATACTGCTCCCTACCTTGATCTTGATCTTGAAACTACAGCTGGCTCTGGAATGTTGTAGATGGGTATAGAAGAGACTTTGGAATAAGCTTAAGAGCAAGGTGATGATTGTATAGGTCAGAGGATGAAAGAGAGTCAGTGTGGAGACTGGGTGAGAATGAGATGCAACAGACTGATGAATACAAGTATCTGGGGATATGGATGAGTTCAAATGGCAGTGTGAAGACAAAAAAGATAAGCATGGTAAACCAGTGGGTGGGTCGACTAGGAAGCGCAGCAAGGATGAAAGCTAGTTAATTTAATGTGCTGCGAGAAGTTTGGAAGAGCGTCGCTGTTCCATTCATTATGTATGATATGGATGTGATTGTGTGGAATGTAAATGAACTAGAGAAGTTAGAAGTAGCAAGAATGGCACTGAATGCACCAAGGTGTGCAGCGATAGAAGCTGAGGGGAGACATGGGCTAGAGTACTTTTAGAGAGAGACATGTAAAGGCAACGTTGAGGTACAAGGCTAGATTAGAGCGAATGGACGATGCAAGACTATAAAAAAGTCCGTTCATCCAAAGAATCCAGGCCGAAACTGCTAGTTCGGTTGGCAGCCCTGCACACCCCCGTCGCCACTAAACCTTCCCGACACTTAAATTTTCTTCAAGTACATTTATTTTTCTTCAAACTATAAACTTGTATATCTATTGAGTTAAGTGAAGAAAAATAAATGTACTTGAAGAAAATTTAAGTGTCGGGAAGGTTTAGTTGCGGCGGGGGTGAGCAGGGCTGCCAACCGAACTAGCAGTTTCGGCCTGGATTCTTTGGATGAACGGACTATAGTGAGAATCAAAGGTGTTTCTATGGAATGTTAGGAGGAGCAGGTGGGGGAAGAAGTGTGTCAAGATGGCAGTAAAGAGTGGCTTGGAAACTAGTTGGACTTTTCAGCGGATTGAGGGGAGGTATGTTGAGAGTGACTGGAACATGGTTATTAGAAATGGGGAAGGCAGAGATTGGGATGTAAGAAAGTGGAAAAGTGAGATTGACAAAGTAGTGAAACATGTGAGATTGAATGAATGGAAGAATAAGATAGAACAAAAGAGCACTTTGGAGTGGATGGTGGATGGATTTGCCTTAGGCGCCGCAACAGCTGGGGTCATATGGCGCCGCAACTATAGTTTAAAAAAAACTAAAAGTAGTAAAAAAAAAAAAAAAAAAAAAAAAAAAATCAAATAAAGAAAATAAAACTAAAGTTGATTAAAAACTAAGACTACAATAAAATTAAATAAAACATTAAAATACATAAGAAATAAAATTTACAAATTGGGGAAGAGGCCCGCTTCTCCCAGAAAGCTAAAAACGTCATGGCCAGGGCCAGAGAAGCTGGTCCAAGGACCTTTGAGAGATAGTAGACACTGCTATCTCTACCGTGACAGCGGTAGAGGTAGCGGTGTCGTAACTCGATCAAACTAGGGCACTCCACCAACAGGTGCCGCACGGTGAGTGGCACCAAACAGTCATCACAGTAAGGTTGAGGGTCCCTGGTCAGGAGGTACCTTTGTGTAAGGTACGTGTGACCTATACGAAGTCGCGCCAATAAAGTCTGTGCACGGCGATCCCGGACATGGGTGTAAGTCCACTGAGGGAGTGTGATCCGGACATGGGTGTAAGTCCACTGAGGGAGTGTGGAAGAAGTAATCTCTCCCATTTTCGAGGTTGCGACCCCCGTTAGTCATCTCCTCTGCCAAATTGCTGCAATCGCCACACGAATTGCATGAAATACATCTCGAAACGGAACAGGGGAAGGAGATGGAGCGCGACTTGCTGCCTCTTTAACGAGGCGGTCTGCGTGTTCATTCCCTGGAACACCTACGTGACCAGGGACCCAACAGAACCCAACACGAAATCCTCATTTGATAAGAAGATATAGCCACTCCCGGGCTGATAAAACCAAAGGGTGAAGGGAAATAAAAGAAGAGGGAGCAGTAAGAGCACTGCGACAGTCACTAAAAATTGTAAAAGACGAAACCAGGAGTGTAAAAATAATCTGTAAAACTAGGACTATGGCAAACAGCTCCGCAGTAAAGACGGAGGCTACCGAAGGAAGGCTGCCAGACCGATAAAAAGAGGGGAAAACCACACTAAACCCAACGCCTGCGTCGGATTTGGAACCATCAGTAAAAACGGGGATGTCATCAATATGGATAAAAAAGTGTCCTAAAAACCGTGTGTGGGACAGAGCTGGCAGAAAATCCTTCTTGCCATCCATGGCAGGAGGGCATATTGAAACAACCGGAAGCTACCAAGAACCAACTTGTGGGAGCCGGAAAGAGTAGACAGGAGTGGGGTCGATGGACAAATCCAACATCGAGTGACATATGCCTGCGAACGCGAGTCCCGCAACATTGACAGACAAGAGACAGAGTCGGGAAGACGGTGAGTGCAAAACATACACCGGAGCATCGAAGACTGGCGCCGGAGGTCGAGCGGCCAGAAACCAGCATCCACTAGAAGGCTAGGTATTGGAGATGTCCGAAATGCACCCGTAGCCAAGCGGACCCCAGCATGATGCACAGGGTCAAGCGTGCGAAGTTGTGCATCCGTTGGGGGATGAGTAGATCTCAGAGCCGTATTCCAGCTTCGGAAGTATGAGTGTACGGTGAAGCAGCAGCAACGTGTCCCTGTCCACACCCCAAGAGGTGTGACTTAAAACCCGAAGAAGGGATAGTGCTGTCCTACAGGACGCTTTAAGAGAACGGATGGATGGATGGATGGATGGATTTTATATAAGGCGCCGCAACGGCTAAGGTCATGTGGCGCCGCTTCAAAAATTTAAAATGGCAGAGTAGTTATAAAAACTATATAAAAACAGTTAAAAACAATACAATATTTAAAAACTAAAGAAGACAATAAAACGAAATAAAATATTAAAATGCAAAATAAAATAAAAATAAAACTCAAAGCTAAAAACGTCATGGCCCTGGGCCAGCCACTCTGGTCCAAGGACTTTTGAGATATAATAGACACCGATATCTCTACCGCGACAGCGGTAGAGGTAGCGGTGTCGTAACTCAATCAAACTAGGGCACTCTACAAGAAGGTGCCGTACAGTGAGCGGCACCAAGCAGTCATCACAATAAGGTTGTGGGTCCCTGGTCATCAGGTACCTTTGTGTAAGATACGTGTGACCTATGCGCAGTCGCGCCAATAAAGTCTGTGCACAGCGATCCCGGACATGGGAGTATGTCCACTGAGGGATAGTGGAAGTAGTGATCTCTCCCATTTTCGAGGTTGCGACCCCCAATAGCCATCTCCTCTGCCAAATTGCTGCAACCGCCACACGAATAATGTGAAATACATCTCGGAAAAGGGGCAGAAGATGGAGCGCGACTTGCTGCCTCTTTAGCGAGGCGATCTGCGTGTTCATTCCCTGGGACCCCTACGTGACCATGGACCCAACAGAACCCAACACGATATCCTCGTTGTGTTAGAAGATATAGCCACTCCAGAGCTGATAAAACCAAAGGATTAAATGATATAGGGCAAGAGAGAGAAGTAAGAGCACTGCGACAGTCAATAAAAAAATTGTAAAAGACGAAACCGGTAGAGTAAAAATAATCTGTAAAGCTAGGACTATGGCAGACAGCTCCGCAGTGAAGACAGATGCCACTGAAGGAAGGCTGCCAGACCGATAAAAAGAGAGGAAAACCACACTAAACCCAACGCCTGCGTCGGATTTGGAACCATCAGTAAAAACAGGGATATCATCAGAATGCATAAAACAGTGTTCTAAAAACCGTGTGTGGGACAGAGCTGGCAGAAAATCCTTCTTGCCATCCATGGCAGGAGGGCATTATGAGTTAACAGGAAGCTGCCAATAACCAACTCGGGGGAGTCGGAAAGAGTACACAGGAGTGGGGTCGATAGATAACTCTGCCATGAGATTTGCAACTCGTAGGCCAAAAGGTTTAGGGAGACTCGGTTGAGTGACATACGCCTGCGAACGCGAGTCCCGCAACATTGACACACAGGGGACAGAATCAGGAAGACGGTGGGTGCGAAACCAACACCGGAGCATCGAAGACTGGCGCCGGAGGTCGAGCGGCCAGAAACCAGCATCCACTAGAAGGCTAGGTATTGGAGATGTCCGAAATGCACACATAGCCAAGCGGACCCCAGCATGATGCACGGGGTCAAGCGTGCGTAGTCGTGCATCCGTTGCGGATGAGTAGATCTCACAGCCGTATTCCAGCTTTGGAAGTATGAGTGTACGGTGAAGCAGCAGCAACGTGTCCCTGTCCGCACCCCAAGAGGTGTGACTTAAAACCCGAAGAAGGGATAATGTGTTGTAGGCCTTCTCCAGGTCAAAAAACACTGTTACTTGATGGTGGTGATTAGAGAAGGCCTCACAAATAAAAGACTCTAGGGATAAAAGAGCATCAGTAGTAGACCTCATCTTTTGGAAGCCGTACTGTACCGAGGACAGGTACTTCCCCCTCTCCAAGTACCACATGAGTCTTACATTAACCATCTTTTCTAATACTTTACAAATGCAGGACGTCAACGAATATAGGACGATAGTTCGTAGCCTGAAGATTATCTTTCCCAGGCTTCGGAAATGGGAGAACCACTGCCACAGCCCAAGAAGCTGGAAAGTCACTGGTATGCCAAATCATATTATAAAGATTTAGAACCACTGCCACAGCCCAAGAAGTTGGAAAGTCACTGGTATGCCAAATCATATTATAAAGATTTAATAAAAAGTTAAAAGCACTGTCAGACATGTTGCGCAAGAAGGCATAAGGATTATCATCTGGGCCAGGAGAAGAGTCATGACACTGGCACAAAGCAATCCGCAACTCGGAGGCAGAGAAGAGGACATTATAAGACTCCCCTCCTGTGGAAGAAAAATTTATGCCGAGAGATTCCATTCTCTGGCGGTGACGTGCGCCATGGCCGCAGAATGCCTCCGGGAAACACTGGCTAAGTGCTCTGCGAAGAGGTCAGCGACAGTCCTAGGGTCTGCCACCGTTCGCCCAGAAGACAACAAAACTGGTGGGGAAAGAGCAGAATACTTCCCAGCAATTCGGCGGACTTTGTTAAAGACATCCGTAAGAGGAGTGCGGGCGTTAATGGGAGAGACATAAGCTTTCTAAGAGGCTCTTTGTGCCTCTTTCAAAACGCGGCGGGCTTGAGCTCGGCAGCGCCGAAAAGCGTCCAGACACTGCGGGTCCCCACGATGTCGCCGGTGACGAGAGAAAGCTGCCCGTTTCTCTTTCACCGCTTCAGTGCATGCTGAGTTCCACCAAGAAACGACCTGACGTCCTGGGGGTTTTCTGAAGCGCTACTGAAAGTAAAAAATCGGTAAAATAATCAACAGCCTCAGCACAAGTAGAAAAGTCAGTCAACGGACTGATAAAAGAGCTAAGGTCTGTGAATCGAGGCCAGTCTCCCTTGTCTAAAACCCAGCATGGGGGCCGGGACTGTGGCTCAGTGTTCACAGATTGTAATAAAATTGGAAAGTGGTCACTACCGTGTAAATCCGGTAAGACCCGCCAATTAAAATCAAGGAAAGAATTAGATGTACACAGAGAAAGATCGATAGCTGTAAAAGTCCCAGTAGGACTGTGGAAATGTGTAACATCCCCAGAATTTAAAACCTCCAATCCCTCATCCTCAATAAAATAACCGATTAAAACCCCATGAGGATTACTAGTACCTTCATCCCACAATGGGTGATGGCCGTTAAAATCTCCCAACAAAAGAAAAGGCAGAGTCAGCTGACGCACCAGGCCGTCAAGCTCACCCCTGGAGACAGGAAGCCAAGGAGGGAGATATAAACTGCAAATGGTGTACAGTCGTCCCATAAAGACTTTAACAGCAACCACTTTAACAGCAACCACCTGAAGGGGAGAATTAAGTTGTAACGGGATAACAGGTATATCCTGACGGACAATAATAGCTGTGCCACCTTGGTGGCCCTGGTCAGGGAAAGGAGTGCTAAAAAAGGCACGATAGCCAGGAGGACTAGAATAAGTACTATCACCTAGCATAGTCTCTTGTAGAGCTACACAGGCTGGAGAGAACTCCGACAGCAAAGCTCGGAGTTCCCCCCACGAGGCGCGAAGGCCTCTACAGTTCCACTGTAAAAGCTTGAAGATGACTATTTAGGTGCAGTGGACGGGCGAGCCTTTTGAAGGGGCTGTCTGTGACTCACCTGACTAGAAATAATCAACCGACGAGAAGACACCGGGAGTTGAGATGCACCGGGTCGTTGGACCGCAGCCTTTCGGCCTACTGGTGAGTGATGCGAACCATCATCACTCCTACCGGTCATCGGAAGACGAGGGTCAGGCTGGACTGCACTTTTTGATACAGCGGGTCCACGAGAAACGGCTGTGACAATATCATCGGACGTCTCCATGCTAAGACCGTCCTCATCGCAAGAAGCCCGATCTGAGACGGAGGGCGTCATAAAAGGCTGGACAGAAACAACTGGCGCTACCATTGCAGAACGGTCCCTGGAGGACTCACGATCATGTACACCGGGAGAAACCTTAGATTGTTTAGGCTGAGCTAAATTGATTGACTCCGCAGAGCCACGGTGCCGTTTGGTCAGACCCTTCAATGGCTTAGGAGATACAGGTGGAAAAAGGATATCTACTTACTACATGGGTTACTTTGGTCAAGTCCGTATTGTTTTCGTCACTTCTAAGAGATGACTCTACTGACATTGGACAAAACGGCAAACCTGTTAGCCAGATGAACAGGACCACACGCCTTAACAGAGCGAGAGGTAGCAGGAGGAATTGTCTTCAGACCGGCAGACTCGGCTGAAGAGCGAGCGGCCAATGAAGGATAAGATGTCGCACCAGTACCGTCCTTCTGGCGGTAAAGGAGTTCACGGCGGGCGCTACCTAAACTGATGAACTGACTGTTAGCGAGCTGTAAAATATCCTGTTCCAGGCGATACCTAGGGCATTGCCTGGAACGTACTTGGTGAGCATTACGGCAATGAAAACAATAAGCAGCAGCATTGCAATGCTCCTCAGAATGTGAGTCTAGTGCAGAGCAATTACCACATCGGGAAGCCTCCTTGCAGGAGCTTTTACCGTGACTGTACGAATAACATGAGAAACACTGAAGAGGGCGAGAAACAAAACGCCTCACCCTAAGATTAATAGGTCCGATATTAACACGGTCAGGAAGGGTGGAACCAAAAAAGGTGAGGAGGACCATGTTGGAGGAGTTCCTCATCTTTGTCAACTTTTGGACTGCTGAGCTAGGACACATTGCTAGTATTTCCTCATCAGGGAATTCATAAAGATCCTGACTGTACATACAACCTTTGCTGTAATTAAAGGTGGGATGTGCCTTTATAGTCTCAAACATGCTGTTAGAAGGACATGGTAGATGTTGCAACATCCTTGCCTGCGTGATATCTTTTGCTCGCACTAGCACCCCCTTACCGTATTTCTTGAGGTTTCCCTCAGGAATCGTGCTGATCTCTTTTGACAGGTACCGGGAGGCATGTATGAAATTCCCGCGCCCATTTTTGTAGTAGGCCAGACACCAACGTGGAGGCGGGATCTGGCGGACTTCAGGAACTGAACTCTCAGAATGGTGGTCAAAAAAAAATATTTGGGATGTAGTCCGTGTCGCTGTCCGAAATATTGCGAGAGTGGAGAAGTTCTGTCTTAAAGCCAGAGCCAGCAAGGGAGATGCTACATGTTCATAAGCCAGATGGGCTTCGTCACATGATAGAAAAGTCACATAGCAGCGGGTAGATGGAAAATCCTTATCATAAACAAGTCGAATGCGAAGAACCGTGCCATACACCTTGAGAAGTGAGTGCAAGGCGTGATAAGAAAATGATGGGTTAACATTTACCATCACAAGGGAGTCATATGCAGCAGAAATACGTCCCTCAGAAGAACTCCCAGAACAGGAGACTGGTGCGGGAGGCTCTTGTGGAGGGGAGTCCTCCTTCCCACTCGGACCTGAAGATGACGTCTCGCGGGCCAGGTCAGCCACCTCATGAGAACCTGACAGTTTTTTGTGTTTCACCATATATATAAAGTTACACAAAAATGGCCCCAGGGGCAAGGGAAACCACCTACAGGGACTACAATGAGAGGGAGCGCTGGCTGCCGTGGACGGGGTACCTCGTCCCCATGCGGAGGAGGGAGGATTTGGTGTTAGGCGCCGCAACAGCATAGGTCATATGGCGCCGCATGAAACTATTTAATTAAAACCAAAAGGGTTTAAAACAACACGTAAAACAACTAAAACAAGTAAAAACGATAAAATTAATGGTAATTAAAAACAAAAAGCTACAATAATATACATAAAACATTAAAATACATATAATAAAATTAAATAAAATTCACAGCTTTGGGAGAAGGCCAGCTTCTCCCAAAAATCTAAAAACGTCATGGCCTTGGGCCAGACACTTTGGTCCAAGGACCTTTGATATATAATAGACACCACTATCTCTACCGCGACAGCGGTATAGGTAGCGGTGTCTTAACTCTATCAAACTAGGGCACTCTACCAATAGGTGCCGCACGGTAAGCGGCACCAGGCAGTCATCACAGTAAGGTTGAGGGTCCCTGGTCAACAGGTACCTCTGTGTAAGGTACGTGTGACCTATACGCAGTCGCGCCAATAAAGTCTGTAAACGTCGATCTCGAACATGGGTGTATGTCCAGTGAGGGATAGAGGAAATAGTGATCTCTCCCATTTTCGAGGTTGCGACCCCCGTTAGCCATCTCCTCTGCCAGATTGCTGCAACTGCCTCACGAATTAGAGGAAAGACATCTCGAAACGGAACAGACGCAGGAGATGGAGCGCGACTTGCTGCCTCTTTAGCGAGGCGATCTGCGTGTTCATTCCTGGAACACCAACGTGACCAGGGACCCAACAGAACCCAACACGATATCCTCGTTGTGTAAGAAGGTATAGCCACTCCAGGGCTGATAAAACCAAAGGGTTAAAGGATATAGTGCAAGAGAGAGAAGTAAGAGCACTGCGACAGTCACTAAAAATTGTAAAAGACGAAACCGGTAGAGTAAAAATTATTTGTAAAGCTAGGACTATGGCAGACAGCTCCGCAGTAAAGACGGATGCCACTGAAGGAAGGCTGCCAGACCGATAAAAAGAGGGAAAAACCACACTAAATCCAACGCCTGCGTCGGATTTGGAACCATCAGTAAAACAGGGATATCATCAGAATGCATAAAAAAGTGTTCTAAAAACCGTGTGTGGGACAGAGCTGGCAGAAAATCCTTCTTGCCATCCATGGCAGGGCATAATGATAACAGGAAGCTGCCAATAACCAACTCGCGGGAGACGGAAAGAGTACACAGGAGTGGGGTCGATAGATAACTCTGCCATGAGATTTGCAACACGTAGGCCAAAAGGTTTAGGGAGACTCGGTCGAGTGACATACGCCTGCGAGCGCGAGTCCCGCAACATTGACACACAGGGGACAAAATCAGGAAGACGGTGGGTGCGAAACCAACACCGGAGCATCGAAGACTGGCGCCGGAGGTCGAGCGGCCAGAAACCAGCATCCACTAGAAGGCTAGGTATTGGAGATGTCCGAAATGCACCCGTAGCCAAGCGGACCCCAGCATGATGCACGGGGTCAAGCGAGCGTAGTCGTGCATCTGTTGCGGATGAGTAGATCTCACAGCCGTATTCCAGCTTTGGAAGTATGAGTGTACGGTGAAGCAACAGCAACGTGTCCCTGTCCGCACCCCAAGAGGTGTGACTTAAAACCCGAAGAAGGGATAGTGCCTGCCGACAAGACGCCTTAAGAGAACGGAAATGGGAACCCAGGTGAGACGGTTGTCAAATAAAGGCCAAGATATCGAGTCGCCTCCACGCATGAGAGGCGTCTATTGGCGAGGTATAAATCCGGGTCTGGATGGACACCACGGTTGCGACAAAATGCATGGCTACGGTCTTCGAGGTGGAGAATCGAAAACCGTTCATGTTGGCCCAACTGGACACCCTATTGATCGCCAGTTGGAGCTTGCGCTCAATCAGTGACATCCTAGAAGCAGCAAAGAGATGCACAAGTCGTCCACATATAAAGAACTGTGAACGCCATCCGGTAGAGTATCTATAACACCATTTATTGCAACTGCGAATAGCGTAACACTAAGAATACTTCCTGTGGGACACCGTCATTTAAAGCTAGTAGCATCGGAGAGAACACTCCCAACTCGAACCCGTAAAAACGTCTGGATAAAAACTGCTGGATAAAAATAGGAAGGTGGCCACGAAGGCCAAAATTAAACAAAGACTGTAAAATGCCATGACACCAAGCCGTGTCGTAGGCCTTCTCCAGGTCAAAAAGACTGTTACTTGATGGTGGTGATTAGCGAAGGCCTCACAAATGGAAGACTCTAGGGATAAAAGAGCATCAGTAGTAGACCTCATCTTTCGGAAGCCGTACTGTACCGGTGACAAGTACTTCCCCCTCTCCAAATACCACATGAGTCTTATATTTACCATCTTTTCTAACACTTTACAAATACAGGACGTTAAAGATATAGGACGGTAGTTCGTAGCCTGGAGATTATCTTTCCCAGGCTTCGGAAATGGGAGAACCACTGCCACAGCCCAAGAAGATGGAAAGTCACCGGTATGCCAAATCATATTATAAAGATTTAAAAGAAAGTTAAAAGCAGTGTCAGACATGTGGCGCAAGAAGGCATAAGGTATATCATCTGGCCCAGGAGAAGAGTCGTGACACTGGGACAAAGCAGTCCGCAACTCGGAAGCAGAGAAAGGGACATTATAAGACTCCTCCAGCGGAAGAAAAGTTTATGCCGAGAGATTCCATTCTCTGGCGGTGACGTGCGCCCGGAGCTGCAGGATGCCTCTGGGAAACACTGGCAAAGTGCTCCGCGAAGAGGTCGGCGACATTCCTAGGGTCTGCCACCGTTCGCCCAGCAGACAACAAAATTGGTGGGGAAGGAGCAGAATACTTCCCAGCAATTCGGCGGACTTTGTTGAAGACATCCGTAAGAGGGTGCGGACGTTTATGGAAGAGACATAGGCTTTCCACGAGGCTCTTTGTGCCTCTTTCAAAACGCGGCGGGCCCGAGCTCGGCAGCGCCGAAAAGCTTCCAGGCACTGCGGGTCCCCACGATGTCGCCGGAGACGAGAGAAAGCTGCCCGTTTCTCTTTCACCGCTGCAGTGCATGCTGCGTTCCACCAAGGAACGGGACGCTTAGTAAAGCGACCTGACGTCCTAGGGATTGTCTGAAGCGCTAAAGAAATTAAAAAATCGGTAAAATAATCAACAGCCTCAGCACAAGTAGAAAAGTCAGCCAGCGGACGGATAAAAGAGCTAAGGTCTGTGAATCGACGCCAATCTGCCTTGTCTAAAACCCAGCGTGGTGGCCGGGACTGTGGCTCAGATTTCACAGATTCCAATAAAATCGGAAAGTGGTCACTACCGTGTAAATCCGGTAGGACTCGCCAATTAAAATCAAGGAAAGAATTAGATGTACAAAGAGAAAGATCGATAGCTGTAAAAGTCCCAGTAGGACTGTGGAAATGTGTAACATCCCAGAATTTAAAATCTCCAATCCCTCATCCTCAATAAAAGAACCGATTAAAACCCCACGAGGATTACTAGCACCTTCATCCCACAATGGGTGACGGCCGTTAAAATCTCCCAACAAAGAAAAGGCGGAGTCAGCTGACGCACCAGGCCGTCAAGCTCACCCCTGGAGACAGGAAGCCGAGGAGGAGATATAAACTGCAGATGGTGTACAGTCGTCCCATAAAGACCTTAACAGCAACCACCTGAAGGGAGAGTTAAGTTGTACCGGGATAACAGGTATATCCTGACGGACTAGAATAGCTGTGCCACCGTGGTGGCCCTGGTCAGGAAAGGAGTGTTAAAAAGGCACGATAGCCAGGAGGACTAGAATAAGTACTATCACCTATCATAGTCTCTTGTAGAGCTACACAGGCTGGAGAGAACTCCGACAGCAAAGCTCGGAGTTCCCCCCACGAGGCGCGAAGGCCTCTACAGTTCCACTGTAGAAGCTTGAAGACGACTATTTGGGTGCAGTGGACGAGCGAGCCTTTTGAGGCTGCCCGTGACTGACCTGACTAGAAATAATCAAACGACGAGAAGACACCGGGAGTTGAGATGTGCCGGGTCGTTGGACCTCAGCCTTTCGGCTTATCGGTGGGTGATGCGAACTATCATCACTTTTACTGGTCCTCGGAGGACGAGGATCAGGCAGGACTGCACTTTCCGATACAGTTGGTCCACGAGGGACGGCTGTGACAATATCATCGGACGTCTCCATGCTCAGACCGTCCTCATCATAAGAAGCCCGATCTGAGACGGAGGGCGTCACAGAAGGCTGGACAGAAACTACTGGAGCTACCCTAGCAGAGCGGTCCCTGGAGGACTCACGATTATAAGCACCGGGAGAAAACTTAGACTGCTTATGCTGAGCTAAATCTAACGACTCCGCAGAGCCGCGGTGCCGCTTAGTTAGACCCTTGAAAGGCTTAGGAGATACAGGTGGCAAATGGACATCTACTACATGGGTGACTTTGGTCAAGTCCGTATTTTCTCGTCACTTCTAAGAGATGACTCAACCGAGTCATCAGCCAAAATGGCAAACCTGTTAGCCAGATAAACAGGACCACCCGCCCCAACAGAGCGAGAGGTAGCAGGAGGAGTTGTCTTCGGACCGGCAGACTCAGCCGAAGAGCGAGCGGCCAATGAAGCATAGGATGTCGCACCAGTACCGTCCTTCTGGCGGTACAGGAGTTCACGGCGGGCGCTACCGAGGCTGATAAACTGACTATTGGCAAGCTGTAGAATGTCCTGCTCCAGGCGATACCTGGGGCATTGCCTGGAACGTACCTGGTGAGCATCACGGCAATGAAAACAATAAGCTGCACCATTGCAATGCTCCTCTGAATGCGAGTCGAGTGCAGAGCAATTACCACATCGGGAAGCTTCCTTACACGAGCTTTTCCGTGACCGTACCCATAGCATGAGAAGCACTGAAGAGGGCGAGAAACAAAGCGCCTCACCCTAAGGTTGATAGGACCGATATTAACACGGTCAGGAAGGGTGGACCCAAAAAAGGTGAGAAGGACCATGTTGGAGGAGTTCCTCATCTTAGTCACCTTTTGTACTGAGCTAGGGCACATTGCTAGTATTTCCTCTTCTGGGAATTCATAGAGGTCTTGACTATAAACACAACCTTTGCTATAGTTAAAGGTGGGATGAGCCTTAACAGTCTCAAACATGCTGTCAGAAGGGCATGGGAGATGTTGCAACATCCTAGCTTGCGTAAGATCTTTTGCTCGCACAAGCACCCCCTTCCCATACTTTTTCAGATTCCCCTCAGGAATCGTGCCGATTTCTTTGGACAGGTACCGGGAGGCATGGATGAAATTCCACGCCCATTTCTATAGTACGCCACAAACCAACGTGGAGGTGGGATCTGGCGGACTGCTGGAACTGAATTCTCTAAATAGTTTTCAAAAACATTTGGGATGTAATCCATGTCACTGTCTGAAATATTACGTGACTGGAGAAATTCAGTTTTAAAGCCATGGCCGGCGAGGGGCAGAGATGCTACATGTTCATAAGCTAAACGGGCTTCATCACATGACATAAACGTCACATAGCAGCGATTAGAAGGAAAGTCCTTATCATAAACCAGTCGAATGCGAACAACCGTACCATACGCCTTGAGAAGTGAGTGCAAGGCATGATAGGAAAATGATAGATTAACATTTACCATCAAAAGAAAGTCATATTCAGCAGAAATGCATTCCTCAGAAGAACTCCCAGAACAGGAGACTGCTGTGAGAGGCCCTTGTGGAGGGGAATCCTCCTTCCTACTCAGACCTGAAGATGACGTCTCGTGGGCCAGGTCAGCCACCTCACGAGAACGTGAAAGTTTTTTGTGTTTTCCCATAAAAAAAACAGCTACACAAAAAATTGGCTCCAGGGGCAAGGAAACCACCTACTGGGACTACAATGGGAGGAGCGCTGGCTGCCGTGGACGGGTACCTCGTCCCCATGCGGACCAGTCGTTTTAAAAAAAGGCCCCACATGATACGAATGTTTGTCCACGACAGAGCTGAGACCCCCCTCCCAAAGCATCCCAGCCTGGACACCCAACCATCCAGCACAGGACGGCCCCTATTGGGCGATCCCTCCAGCAGGTGGCTCCGCTGGTCCACTGGCAGCCTACGTAGGAACCATTTAGTCTGGCCCCTCACTGGCGACCTTACTAGCATGGGTAGCCCTCTCCCCTCGAAAGGGCAGAGCAGGGCCTAAGCCCCTCTAGCCTAGCTCGCCAGGTCACAGGGCACGCAAGCCCCCACCACGACAAGGCGGTTCCCATCTGGGG
>NC_059258.1:7101913-7120937 GCF_017591435.1 Portunus trituberculatus
TAACAAGAGTGTATTGTCCTCCGCCACTCGAGGCACCGGCAAGCCACACCAGATAACGCGACGATGCCAAGACCGGTCAGCCATCTTTCGTACGCCACTGATAATGACAAACTTTAATCACTGAACAAGAGTGGGATTTGTGTTTTCTGAAGGCATTATTGATTGAAAAAAAGGCAAGGAAGTGGCCACAGAAAGCAGCCATCTTCTCTATCCCAGAATATCAATATTTTTTCTATAGATAACGAAAAACTTACACTGAACAAGAGTGGGATTTGTATTTTCAGAAGCCATTACTGACTGGAAAAAAAAAAAAAAGATGTGGCAACAGAAAGCAGCCATTTTCTCTATCCAAAAAATATTCCCATCTTTTCTAGACTACGAAAACTTTAAAATTGAACAAAAATGCGATCTATATTTTCTAAAGGCTTACAGGAACAGCAGAATTGACAGTAAGAAAGAAGTGACTACAGAAAGAGGTCATCCTGTCTACCCAAAGTGAAACAGAATCAAATAGCAAGTAGGATCATTTTCTGCTAAACCCAAAGTACATAACGGAAACTTAAATTCTGCAACTTTAATTCTGTAACTATCCCAGAACACAAGAAAAGCATGAAAGAATAAATTTAGCCCAAGATTTCAACACACACACACAAACACGTCTCCTGTCAGTACTCGAAATATTCACAACTGACAGCCCGAAATATTCACAAGTGACTGTCAGGTTATTATTAGACCAGGGAGAAACGAAAATACATGTCACATCAAGAGCTTCAGCGTAACCAAACGGACTTGTCACCTTCTTAACTATTCAAGATGGTAGGCAATAAGTCCACCGTGATCAAAAGGACTTAGAACCGTGTTGACTATGCAAGATCGATAACTAGAAACAAACCCACCCTTACAGACACAGCGTAATCAAAAGGACTTGCAACGGTGTAGATCGAGATTCTAAGCCAACAAACCTATTCTTACAAACACAGCGTAACCAAAAAGACTTCAAACCGTGTTAGCTATTCAAGATCGATAATTTCATGAACCCACCCACCCTCTAAGACACAACGTAACGAAAACGAATCGAAAAGGAGAAAAAGAACAGATATATGATATTGAAAAGACTGACAACACGTGATCAAAAGGACTTGCAACTGTTCCAATGAATCAAGACTCGTAAATTAAAAAAAAAAAAAAAAAAATGCAAACAACCGGTAACTTTAAAGACAAGAAGCAAGAAATGAAAGAAACTGGGAAATCAGAGACACCACACATGTTGAACGTAACGAAAAGAACTTGGAACTGTTTGAACGAATCGAAATACGAGAAGAGAGCAAGAAGTTAAAGAAACCAGACAAATTTCAACGGATAAAGCGTACCTAAGAGGGCTTAACACTTGAACACACCCAAGACTCTTTAAACCAAAGAAAACGAAAATTAATCAAGAAATTCATCAGTTGCTTAAAGAAAAAAAAAGCAACTCTACTTAAAAACATTGAAAAAGAGGATTAGAAGAAAAAAAAACTAAGCAAATTAACCACTTACTCAAAGAAAAAGCACTGAAAATATTGAAAAAAAAGGCTACTCCCAGAAGAAGCAATACGTTATACCTAAAACATTGAAAGAAAGGGGACTGACTAAAAAATAATCCCCAAATTTTAACCAGTTACTCCTGGAAAAAGGCAACACTCGATACCTGAAACATTGAAAGAAATGGGACTAGAAAGAGATTCCCCAAATTTTAACCATTTACTCCTAGAAAAAGCAACACTCGATACCTAAAGCAATGAAAAAAAGGGACTGGAAAAAGAATCGCCCAAAAATTAACCAGTTACTCTCAAAAAAGCAATACTCTATTCCTGAAACACTGAATAAAGGACTCGGTGTCAATGATGCAACGCCACACTGCGACACTCACTAGAATACCAAAGAAACAACATGACGTATTGAACACCCCTAATTGTTAATGCAAGACCCAGAGAGAGAGAGAGAGAGAGAGAGAGAGAGAGAGAGAGAGAGAGAGAGAGAAGCAGACAACCAGCGTAACGAAAATGACCTGACGTTGCCCTTATCGATTCAAGACACTCATGAAAGCCTAAAGCGGAACAGAACGTGATCAAAAAGACTCAAAACCCATAAAATAAGTAACGAAGAGGAGTTTAAAGCGTTCTTATTAACATCTGACAAATGTGAGGAAAGTGTAAGAAAAGAAGGAAAACTATCCCTCGCTCCTATACCGGACTCGAAACTGGTGGAAATTCAAGACAGGAGTGCGCCAAGACAAGAATAGCGAATAACTAGGACAATTTTCTTTTATCCCTGCTTGTCTCGGTGAATAATACACGAAACGCTCTTGGTGAAACGTAAGCTATCACAATAGAGAGAGAAAAGCGGGTATTAGACAGCTCTATCCCAGAATAACTCCTACTTTCTCCACGTTATAAAAAAAAAAGTACTTGTGACCTAATTAAACTGAGGCAACACAGGAGCCAGCCAGCCAGCCAGTCAGCCACCGTACTTGTTCCCTTACCATACATTTATTCAAGAGGGAAATTAATAAAGCGTAACCTTGCAACTCAGCCCACAATTGCAATACAAGTAACACAAGATCAAGACAAGTGACATTTCTCCATAATCAAAAATTTATTCGCGTACCCAAGAAGAAAAAAAAAAAAGGTGAATTTGCAACACACCACAACACAGACGACAAGAATAGCGAACAACCACCCCACTTCCACCACCACCACCACCACCACCACCGCTGGCAGAACCAACCGGCCGGAGGCATGTAAAAAAACAAGTGACACATATTCCTCCCAAACCCATACAAAAGGGGATGCTAGGCCTCTACTTACACCACGAAGAGCCAGTACGGCCTAGGAATTGTTTGGTTTGAGGGTTCCATACGAAAGTTTTGAAGCTATCGTCCCTATCACCAGCTCTCTTCATGTATGCGTGGTCCGCCATGGTGCTACGCCGCCTGAGCCTCGACTGTGGACCTGTCGGGGCGCGATCGATACAAGGAAGGCTCTCTGACAACCTCGGCAACCCCTAATAGTCCCCGCCCAGCTGGCTCCCTCGCTAGCTTGTCACTCTCTCCAGCATTATTTCACGCTATTTCTCCTTATTTCAGTGTCATCTATGCATTCTTCGTGTCTTTTTGTTAATTTGTCTGTGTAGTTGTGCTTTCTATTTGTCCTCAACGGTTTGAATTCACTCGTAAATCGTTTGTTTGTATCGCCTACTGCTGTCTTTTTACTGTGTCTTTTGAACGAAGCATATCTCACGTCAGACCGTCTCCTCTCTCAGATAATTTTTAATGTTTCCTCAAGTATTCCCATTTATTAAACACATGTAGCTCTTTATTCTACCAATATTTCGCCTTATAATCCCTTTCTGCCTGTGTGTTTTATCTAAACATCTGTCGTAATTGTTTGCTTTCCCTCGTCACGGTGTCCAACAACTCTCACACATTTGGTAGAGTCAGTCAGAGCCGTCCCTTGCATGACAAAACGAGATGACACAATACTCTCACCCATAAAGGAATAATCCGCATTACCTTGGCAAAATATTGTTGATTTTGTGTTTTATTTAATGTTCATTGATATATTGGTGAATGTCAGATTGTGTTAGCTTAGGCGAGAGGCGAAAAATGTTGTGTTATCCTCGTAGCCCGTCTGTACCTTGCTTAAATTATTGGTCAATGTCCATCTAATCTAACAATTTGAGTTGATTTAAACAGTGAACGTTAGAATCTGTTTTAGTTGAGAGGTGTTGTGGTATGATCTTATTCTCGTATCCCTACACCCAACATTATTTGTGTATAAAGTAACGTATAGCAATGTTTACAGTGGTTTAATAGTGAAAGTTGAGCGTTTAGACGATCGTGTATACTGTATAGGACAATATTATGCAGGGACCATTATTGTATTCCTACCTATAAAAAAAAAAAAAGATATATGTTGGTAGTTCTAATGTACGTACCTCTTTTATTTCATGTATTCATTCATTGTGTGTTTGTGTATACTGTATTATGTGGAGGAGATGGGTTTATAGGATTCATTAGCGTATAGAAAGGCATTGTTTGTGATTCTCTTTTGATATTATAATGTCTTCCTGAGAGATAAATAAATAAACATACACACCACACCTTACTAATTAAATCTTTCCTTCTTAACCCATATGTTCTTATTTATTGGTTTATTTTGTGTCTATCTATTATTTTTTTCACTATCCATTTTTTTAAATTTCTTTATACTAATTTTTCAACTATATGTCTATTTTCTTCATTTACCCTTTCTTCTTCTCTTCTACATCCATATATTTTACCATTTCTTCATCTTAACTTCCTTCTTCCATATCTGCATCATTTTTTTTATAACTCTATATATTTCCATCCTTTATCCTCTCTTCTTCTCTTCCTCTATATATGTTTCTCTTTTCCTTTAATTTTCTATCCCTATTTCATCCTTTCACTACACTTCCATCAATATATCTTTTTCCTTTCTTTCTTTCTTGTTATTCCACTTCTTTTCTCCATTTAAAGTGTCAGTTCTTACTTTTAATTTATATATTCACATTTCTTACTTTTTAATTTATCTTCCTTCCTTCTTTTATAACCTAATTCTTATATTCTCTCTCCTCGGTGTTGCTACTTATCCTCTTCTCACTTCTCAATAGCTGAAATGTTCTTTTTATTTTTTCATCTGTTTATTTTCTATCGCTTCCCAGTTTCTATAATAATTTTCTTTATCATCTAATGCCTATGTACAATACTTTTTTTTCCCAGTGTTGCTATTCCTCCTCCTCTTCTTTCTCACTAAATGAATTCTTTTCCTTTTTACATATTCCTGTTTTTTTTTCTAATACCACTCCTTTCTTTTTCCCAGTGGCACAATTCTAAGTATTTTCCGTCCTCTCCTTTCTCAATAACTAAGCCTATTCTTGTTTTTTACATAAATTCCTCTCTTTCTCTCTATTTCTGTAGTCCTTTTCTTTACTGCCTGATACGTCTAAACACCCCTTCATTTTCCACACTTGCTTTTACTCTTTCTCTTCCCCAGTTAGTCATCTCTCTCTCTCTCTCTCTCTCTCTCTCTCTCTCTCTCTTATACATATTCCTCTCTTTCATTCTGTTTTCGTATCCTTATTTTATCATCTAATGTTTTAAGTTTCAAACACTTCTTTCTTTGCCTCACTGTTGTGCTATTTCTTCTCCACTCCCTTTTCTCGATATGCCGTCTAATTCTTCTCCTTTTTACATATTCCTCTAATTGTCAGTGTTATCCTCCTCTAAATACATCTTTCTTTTCCCCCATCGTTGCTTTTCTTCCCCCTCTCCTTTCTCGATAAGTCAATTCTCGTTTTTTTTTTTTTTTTATCTCTGTTTCTGTATTCCTTTTCTTTATTATTTAATGCCTAAACACTCTTTTCTCTTCCACACCGTTGTTATTTCTCCTCTTCCTTTCTCAATTAGTCTTTTTATTTTTTACCTATTTCTCTTTCATTCTCAGTATTAACTTTTCTTTATTATCTAATGTCTAAATACTCCTTTCTCTTCCACACCGTTGTTATTTCTCCTCTTCCTTTCTCAATTAGTCTTTTTTTTTACATATATTTCTCTTTCATTCTCAGTATTAACTTTTCTTTATTATCTAATGTCTATAAACACTCCCTTCGTTTTCTCCACCGTTGTTATTCGTCTTCCTTTCCTTTCTCAAAAAGTCAATTCTCATTTTTTTCTTTAGCTCTTTTTCTGTATTCCCTTTCTTTATGAGCTAATGTCTAAGATTCTTTTCGTTTTTTTTTCCTTTTCTTTCTCTTTATTTCTGTATAGTCCTTTTCTTTGTTACCTACATAATGTCTAAGATTATTTTCGTTTTCTTTTCTTTCTCTTTATTTCTGTAGTCCTTTTCTTTATCATGTAGTCCAAACACCCCTTTCTTTTCCACACTGTTGCTATTCCTCCTCCTCCTCCTCTCCCTTTCTCCCTTTCACGTGGCGCGCCTTTCCTCTTTGTTCATTCTCCTCGAGTCGTCCCTGTACCGGAGAAAATATTAACGTTACCCCAGCTTCTCTTTCGGTATTGAGGGCTCCCTGTAAAAACATGAAGCCCTATATACCGTTCTGAAGCCAATGGTTGTGTTGTGTCCTTAGCTACTGTGTGTGTGTGTGTGTGTAGCGTGGAAATTAAGATCATGTTTTAATTTGTCTTTTTCTTCCCTTCTCCATTTTCTTTTTCCGTGTGTGTGTGTGTGTGGAAATTAAGATCATGTTTTCATTTTCGTCTTTTTTCTTCCTTTCTCCGTTTTCTTTTTCCATTTTTTTTTTTTAGCATCATGGAACTTTTATTAAACTTTCACTAGAATCATAGAATACTCTTGAAAACGACGATTTCTTTCGCTGAAGGTTAAAGAAATGTAAAAGCCTACACACCTACTAAATTGCTATATATAATCATGAAAACACCCTTGAAAATCGCTATTACTTTCACTGGAGCCTGCTAAAAGTGTATAATCCTACCTTAACAACACCAACTACCACTATAGAACCATGAAAATTTTTAAAACTATATGAACTCCTTCAGTATTGGGACGTATTTTTACTATGAAATTGGATATGTTAGAGATGATATTTACATTAGGAACTTAGGAAGGGTCTTGAAGCTCACAAAGAAGATTAATGCCCAGAATCTTCACTATTTCAATCCCCATATAAGTTTCTGAAGCTGTATAAAATAATCAAATAGTAAGCAGAATAGATATGAAAACGTGTCATAGTACTGAAGAAGTTAACTCCATAGAACCATCACTGAGTTATCTAGAACCACGGAAACACCCTAAAAAGAACCACATTCTGAACCACTTACTGTCTGTTCCGCATCTCGCCACTACTTCTCAAAGCCTCTCTAGTTGAAGTGACATAGAATTTAAGGCATATTTTTGCAGTTCTTGTGGCAGATTAAACAATATTTCTTCATGATTAACTGGTGAAACAATACAGGAAAGCCGGCTACTACTTTAAAAGACTCCAGTTGAAGCGATACAGCGCCATAATCAGAAACTCCTTCCTCTCTCACCACGACAATTTTCCAAGGCCACAGAGACAACTAACAGGGTTTTCAATATAGCTTCTCTTTTTAATAAACTAGAAACGTTGCTAATCTATCAGAACCATAAAAATACTCTTAAAAACACGAGTATCTTTCAGTGGAGCCTTTGGAAAGTAGTGATGATGAGAGAGCAAAGCGTTTCAGAATACAGGCCAGTGATTTTTAGGCATATTCTTACGAGTGTAGTGGTAGATACTAGATAAACACTACTTCTATACTTCTATACTACTTCTATACAATTAACTGGTGAAACAACATCGAAAACCCGGCAAATCATTTCTATACCCTAAGAAAAATAATAGTTTTGAGGGAATTAACCATTTTTGGAGATCCCAGAAAACCTATGCCTACAAAACCAAACAGGAAAGTCACCAACCCTCAGAAAATTACAACGAAATTACACTAGTTACCTTATAGATTACACCAGCGTGCCATCCCGTGTCTGCCTTGACCCCAAAACCTACGTAGACAGACGAGTTTAGTATGCAGAAACAGAAAGGGCAGTCATGTGGCGTACCTCAGGCTGTGATTGAGAGACCATGACACCGGACTGGACCCACACAAAGGAAGACAAAGGAAAACAAGCACCCATAGACTTCGATTACTATTTCTATCTATGGGAGGAGGAGGAGAAAAAGAAGCAAGGGTGAAAAGAGAATTGGAGGAAGAAAGAGGTGGCGAACAAGGAGGAGAAAGAAGTAAGATCGAGGGTAGAAAGAACAGGAGGAAAAGAGGATAAAAGAAGGAGGAGGAGGAGGAGGAGAGAAGGAAAGGTCAAAGGAGAAGAATGAAGAAAGAAGAAAGAGATGGCGAACAAGAAGGAGAAAGAATTAAGTAACAAGCATAAGATCGAGGGTAGAAAGAAGAGGAAGAGGAGAGGCTACAAGAGAGAAGGAAAGATGGAGAAGGAAGAGAAGTAGAAGGAAGAAGTCAGAATAAAGAAGAGAAGATGGAGGAGAGAGTAATAGAGGAAAAAGAAGTAAGAAGAGAAGGGAAGATCAAAGATGTGTACGAGTAGGAGAAAAAAAAAGGAGGAGGAAGAGAAATAAGTTAGAATAAGGAAGAGAAAGATGATGAGGAGAGAAACGAGAAAGAGGCTTAAGAGTAAAAGAAAGAAGAAATGAGAAAAGGAAAAAAATGGTAGGAGGAGGAAGGAGAGTCAAGGAGGAGGAGGAGGAGGAGGAGGAGAGGAGATCGAGAGCCTTGACATAACCTGCCGTACCTCACTAACACAGAATCTTTAGCAGTGACCTAATAACTGCAGTGAAGTATATCGAGCACTGTGATCTCCGCTCTCACTAAACCTACCGCCCTCACCACTCGATCGCTTCACTAATTTGTTGGTTCTTTTCCAGGATTAACCTATTTCATTATTTGTATTTAGTTTAATTTGTTATTTTGGGAGGGCTTGTTTGCTAATTGAGTTGCAAGACATAAAAGATTATAAATATAACTCTTTTTTCATCATTCGTATTTATTATTCTTGTTTGTTTATTTAGCAGATTTACTTAATTTTACTTTGTCCATGAGTTAAAGGGCATTATTTATTATTCAGTTTTAACTATAGCAAAGTAATTTTATTTTATTTTAGCATTTATTATTATTACTTTTAATACTCTCGGTACCAATTCTCAGTTCCTTCATTTATCCTATTTCTCCCTATCTAACCTAACCTCTTCATCACGTGACAGCTTCCATTACAGGTATTTGATTAACCTTTTCACCTGGTTCTGGCCTTTCCAATGATGTTTTCCTTAATTCCCAATTATTTCCCTCAGCACTTCAGTCATTCACCACGTAATATCTCGCTCTGTTCACTCTCTGACCAGCAACTTTCATTACAGGTGGCTGCCGTAATTGACTTTCTCACCTGCTTCAGTCCTCACCTCACACACTTTAGTGGTCACCTTTGCAGACACAGCCTTGTTTGGTCACCCGGCGCCTGTCTTGTCATTCAGCCCTTCCTCCACCTCTACCTCTCCCCCTTCACTTTCCACCATGCATTATTCACCTTTCATTCTCTCTCTCTCTCCCCCCCCCGATATTTCTTCCCATACTCTACAATTATTGGTGTCTAATTGTATTTATAACATTCTACATTTCATTTATTTATTTTTGTTTGATTTCGTTAATTTTTTTTTTCGTATTTTCAATTTTCCCCTATGGTCATTATCAACTCTTAATCTCTCTTCCTTCCTTTATTATCATTATTTATTTTCCTCTATTATATCTACTTTCATTATATTCCTTCAGATTCGTCTATATTTTTTTCTTTTTTTTTTATATATAATTCTCTATTCTATTACTAGCATCATTACTTTCTCTTTAAACCATTTTTTATTAATACTCATCTTCGCTTCCTTTCTCCACTAACTTTCACTTTCAGCTTTTACTTAGTTTTTTTTCTTTTCCTTTCTTCTTGCTATCTTTAATTCAATTGTACTATTTCCACTTTCTACTGTATCTTTCAATTCCTTTTTTTTATTAATTATTATACTTCTAAGACCATTTTTTTTCCTTTATATATTTTTCCCTTCAATTATAGTTTTTATTCTCTCTTCTGTATATTCTCCAATTCCTTCCCCCTTCTTATTCATTTTGTTTGTTTCCTTTTTCTTGATCTTTATGCATATTTTTCCTTCTCACACATTAACTTTTCTCAAATTTACCTTTACCACTATTTCCTTCTCATTTCTGCTTCAACCTGTGCTCTCTCTCTCTCTCTCTCTCTCTCTCACACACACACACACACACACACCCAAACATATTCCTTTTATCTGTAAGCATTAAAAGAATATGAAGTAAAGTTAAAGAAACAATACTGTCTCTCACTCACTCATTCACTCTCTCTCTCTCTCTGGCACACCCATGAAAACTAGCTTTTGAAATCTTGAATGAGAGAACAAGGATTATGGATTTAAGGAAGTTTCTGGGTAGGTTTGACTATCTTTCTCAAAGTCACTCTCACTGACACACAGACACACACACTCATGAAAACTTACTAATCTCTGGGGCCTCTTAAAAAATTAAAGTGAATCAGAACGAAAGAATATGAGAATACATTTTCTGACTAGTGCCTTCCTGCTTGCCTGCCCCTCTCTCTCTCTCACACATGAACCTCACACACTTGTGGTAACACTTTATTCCATGGCGTACATGGTAGTATATAAAATATAATGGAACCTTGAGCTAATCATATTTTTTCTTCCTTTTTTAATAATAACTTGTAATGGGATGACACTTGGTAATGATATGAGAGAAGCAAAAACCTCAACAGACTGTTCGTTCTTCAGGTTTGGTTGGTTGGCTTTGTTTTTGATGAGACTATACAGACAGTAATGCGAGAGCTTATGCTTAATTAACTATATGAGCCCAAAGCGACCAATCCTCTATTTATATTACATCATATGACAGGAGGGTCAAAAAACATCGGAGACCACACGAGAAACGAGGCGGAAACTAGGCGTAAGAAGTGACACAGATGCGAAGAATGTATGAAATGTTCAGTAAGGGAAGTTGAGAGTGTGGAGAAGGGGAATAAAGCAATAAAAGCCTTACAAAAATAAAAACGAGCAACGCGTGACATTTGTGGGTCTATGGGAAGGAGGAAGGATGGAGGACATGAGAGGATGAAAGAATGAAGGGATGATTGAAGGAGAGGAGGAAGGAAAGGAAAGAGAAGAATGAAGCTTACTAGTGATGAGGGAAGAAAAGACGAGGAAAAGAAACAAAATAAGAGAAATGGGAAGGATAGGAAAGACTGAGGGGAAAAAAACAAACAAGAGAGGAGACAGGACAGAAAGAGAAACAAACGAGAAATCAGGAATAGAAATAGCACAAGAGACAAACATAAAAAGAAGTCAAAATAGAAGAAAAACAAAAAAAAAAAACACCATTACACACAAAATCATCTAGCCTACCCAGCTCAATATTTTTTTTTTTACATTTTTTATAAGCGTTAAGGAGTTTTCTTTTTAAATGTCTTTCTCTGCTATACTCTACAGCCTATTCAGAAGCACAAGAGTAAAGGGACAGTAGTAAAAACATAAAAGTGTTCCCGAGAGCTTAGTGGCTTGGCTTGGCTTGGTCTGGTCTGGTTAGGAGCCCGACAAACACCACGTAACCAAGACCGCCACTAACATTACCGGTATTATTGTTTTTTCTCTTTCCCGGAAGTGTCGCACGTAGAATGAATGACTAAAGAATGGAACCAGAACCACCACATTAACCTTACTTATTTATTTTCTTTCCCTGACGCCACCGTGCGCAAAATAAAATGAAGAATGTAAACACGAACTACCATGTTAATATCAATGAGTTTTCTTTTCTTCCGGAAGCAAATATGTGTGAAATAAACTAATGAAAAAATGATAAAAAATATAAAAAGGTGCTAAAAAATCATTAAAAATACAGAAAAATACACTTTACCACCACCAACTGACTTCCCAATTTCAAAACAGTGAATAATGAAAGAGAACGGGGAAATCATTTAAGAAAGGAATGGGGAGGAAGGATATTAACTCTTTTCTCGGCCCTGCCCCACCACACACAGGGGCTTAAAAATAATAATAAAATAAACAATAGGAATTAATCAGTTAGTTTCTCCGCATATCGCTACTGTAATTTGTGAGTGTTTGCAGGTGTCTCTAATGCAAGTTATCACCACAATGACCAGCTGCTAACTACTGAATCGGTTGTTAGCAGGAGGAGGAGGAGGAGGAGATAAAGGTAAGAATTTGTAAGGAGGAAATGAAGATAGAAAACAAGAATGGATGAAAAACATGAAAAGATATTTGGAACCAGAAAGAAAGGAGAAAAAGAAGATAAAAAAGACAAAAATAAGTAAGGAAGAACAGAAAGAAGAAAGAGGGAAGGAATAAAAGGAGATATAAAGAACAAATCCCTATCACAGACAATCACAATGAAAGAAAAATAAAAGGAAAGTAAACAAACGTAAAAAAAAATAATAATAAAAAAAATAACTGCTGAATCAACACGAATTTCCTCTCTTAATTCAACGAGCACTGCGAGAACACCACAGAAAAATAAGTGACATTAACAGCTAATAAAATAAATACATACAAAATGGAAAATTGTAAATAAATGATAAATCTGAATATATTTCCATTTAAAATTTTGTAGGTAGTTTGAATGCCATTGAAATTAGACTAAAATAACAATAGCTGATAATAATAAAAGTATAAACTGACACACTAAATGAAAGTAATGAATAATTGATCAATCTAAATGTTTTCCTTACAGAATTTAGTGGAGAGAATTCAAATACTCTTGAAATTAGCATAAAATAACAAAATAACATAATAATAATAAAAAAATCGATACACTAGACGAAGAATGATGAATAACCGATAAATTTACACGTTTCCTTTCTGAATTTAGTGGGTAGAGTTTCAATACCCTTGAAATTAGAGTAAAATAACAAAATAACATAATAGTAATAAAAGCATTGACACTAAATGAAAAATAATGAATAACCAATAAATTTACGTTACCTTTCCGAATGCACTGAAGGGCACCACATTAACACCCTAGAAATTGGAATAACAGGGAAATTTGATAGACACGAGAAAAAAAATATCAAATAACAGACACAAATATGCTGTTTTCCTTCTGAATGGATTAATGGAACTACTATCTAAATACACTTCAGATTTTTGGAAGGTGAAAATCATTATAATTATTTGATTTTAGTGAGAACTTCATTGACTGGTTCTTTTTTTCTTTGTGTGTGTGTGTGTGTGTGTGTGTGTTGACTCGTACTATCAGAAGTGTTTGAGTAATCATAAATATACCAGTGTTTATATCTGAAGTTTTTGATCATAAATATACCAATGGATGTATTAGTGTTGTAAATCCCTTATCTTCATCAACACAGTGTTTGAGTTGTGAGTCATAATATATCAGTGATGTGTATTGTGGTTTATACCTGAAGTTTTTATATCTGAAAATTTTTATCTGGAAATACAGTGTTGCAAATCCCTTATCTTTGCCATTATAGTGTTTGAGTTGTCATGAATAATATAAATATACCAGTGCAGTGTTGTGTTGTTTATACCTAAGTGTTGATCATAAATAACCCAATATTCTAAATGCCTTATCTTCAAGTCACTATGGTGTTTGAGTTGTCATGTTGTGTTGTGTTGTGTTGTTTATACCTTAAGTGTTGATCAAAAATATACTAATGGGATTCTTAGCATTGTAAACCCCTTATCTAAGCCATGATGGTGTTTGAGTTGCAATGAATACAACAAATGGAGTTATCAGCACTGTGTTGTATATATCCCTCAAGTTCTTCTCATAATACATCACACCAGTGGGTTCATCAGCAAGAAAGTATTGTGTGTTGTATATATAACCTTATCTTCACCCTGAGACATATATTGTATGAGAAATAAATGCAATACAATGATGATGACAACAACAGAGGTGATGGTAATAAGAGTAACAGTAATTCAAACAGACAGGGTCATTTTTTTGGTTATGTCAGGTTCACTCTTCTACTTTTTTTCATCGGTAATAATGAAATGACAAGCCTGGCTCAGCTCGGCCCAACAAGACAACAAACAGTCGCTCTGTCAACGGAAAAATGCGAGAATAACTGAAACATTCGCTCAAGTCGTTATAAAAGAAAACCGAAAGTAGAAAAATCAAACTTTTACTCAGATCATCTCAAAAAAATATATATTGAGAAAAACAAGAGGTGAAACTTAATTAAATCAACACACATCAAACTTTCATTCAAATAGTAATAAAAATACATACCATCAAAAAAATTAAAGGTGCCAAACTCCACAGTGCAATAAAAATGAAAGAAAAAAATTAAATAGAAACCTCAATCTAATAATAATAAAAAAAAAAAAAAAAAAAATAATAATAATAATAATAATAAAGAAAGAAAAAACTCGAACCCAACCATCACTAATTTATAAAAGCACCCGCTCGGAAAAAATATTTAGCCGAGAAGAAAACGGTAACTAGCAGGTAACAGGGGGCAGGGGATCGGGGATGACAAAGTGACGGGGAGGGGAAAAAATAAAATAAAATAATAAAAAAGTCGCCAAGTCGCACATCATTAGCAGAATCTCAGGATATGGCTGGCGATGGGAGCATTGGCAGTGGTGGTGGTGGTGGTGGTGGTGGTGGTTGCAATGGTGGTGGTGGTGGTGGTGGTGGTGATGCTGGCGGTGGTGTCCGGCATCACATATTCTTCAGTTCCTCGGGCAGTTCAGAGTTCGGGTGTTTGTTTTCATAGTGCTGGCGGTACGTCTTGGGGTCTGGCATCATGCTCTGGGGGTGGGGGGGGGAAGGTTAGGTTAGGGAAAGGTCTCTGTGAAGGTGCAGGGTTGGTGGGCCAGTGTGTGCTGTGCTGTCAGGATTGCAGGAAGTGCTGGGTAGGGAATGTTCCCATTGTGAAGAGACACAGGGTGGTGGGTGTGTGCTGTGGGTGTGTGTGGCCAGCCATGGTGTGCCTAAGTACTGTGGTCCAGTAGTAGTAGTAGTAGTAGTAGTAGTAGTAGTAGTAGTAGTAGTAGTAGTAGTAGTAGTAGTAGTAGTAGTAGTACTACTATTACTACTACTACTACTACTACTACTACTAATTACAAGAAAAAATCATAATATGAAGTGATAGTAGTAGTAGTAGTAATCATAATACTAATACTAATACTAATAACAATATTAATAATAATAATAATAGGTTGTGCAAGCAGAAATACACTTTATATGATAGAAAATTAGGAGAAAAATATAAAAAAGATTACAAGTATGTGTGCTTATATAAATAGTAATAATAATAAAAAGAAGAAGAAGAAGAAGAAGAAGAAGAAGAAGAAGAAAAAAAAGAGCAAGAACAAGAACAAGGAAAAATGAAAACAGAAAGGAAGTAGAAAAAGACAACCAAAGAGGAAGAAAAGAACAATAACATATCTACTTAACAATAATAATAACAACAATAGATTAAAGTCCACCTATCTAAATGTCTCCATACAGTATAACAAAGACGTGTGTGTGTGTGTGTGTGTGTGTGTGTGTGTGTGTGTGTGTGTGTGTGTGTGTGTGTGTGTGTGTGTGTGTGTGTGGCAAAATATACATATACCAAATAATAATAATACCAGCAATAAATTATGTTAACGCATAAGTACCTGTATATATAACAAAAGATGTGTGTGTGTGTGTGTGTGTGTGTGTGTGTGTGTGTGTGTGTGTGTGTGTGTGTGTGTGTGTGTGTGAGGCTCACCCACAGATGGAGCATTGGAAGGTGAGTGCTTTCATGGCGGCCTTCTTTTGCTGGTTGGCGTTGTGGCCGGTCTTCTTCTGGGCCGCCTGCTTGGCCTTGTTCCTCTCCTGTGACTGCGCCTTCTGGTGTCCTCGAGCCATTCTGCCACTCACCTAGCACCGTTCCTGGCTGGACCTCACCTGCACACAAAAATCAAAGGGTGTTAGTCTGGTGTGGTGTGGTGTGGTGAAGTCAGGTGAGGGTGTGGTATGGTATGGTTTGGTTAGGTTGAGGGTGTTGAAAGATATGGAAAGACACACTGTTAGAGAGAGAGAGAGAGAGAGAGAGAGAGAGAGAGAGAGAGAGAGAGAGAGAGAGAGAGAGAGAGAGAGAGAGAGAGAGACTTAGGTTTTGGTCTTTGGTTAGGTTAGGTTCATACTGACATCATAAGACCTCAAATTAGAAGTCATACAATAAACTTCCTATTCAAGAGGTTACACTATTAAGTCCTTCCTAAATAAACCTTTCCAAACCTTGTCCCTTAACCTGACCTAACCCTTGTACAGTCTCATAGCACTATAATGCACCAATATCCTAACCTAACCTATTCAAACCCTTGCAAACATCCCCATAGCAATATAATGTATCTGTAACCCCATCTAATCTAACCCTTGTACACTCTTATAGCACTGTAATGCACCACTAACCTAGCCTAACCTTGCCACAATAAACCTAACCTATTCTAACCCTTGCAAACACCTCCATAGCACTGTAATGCACCACTAACCTAACCTTAAGAAAACAAGCCTAATCTAACCCTTACATACTATAACCTGACCTCACCTTAACATAGCACTAATAACCTGACAACATCACCTTAACAAACCTAACCTAATGTAACCCTTGTACACATTCCCATAGCACTGTAGAAACCAAACCCACCCACTTGTACACACCCCCATGCCCCTGTAACCCCACCAGACGTACCCTAAGCTACCCCTGCCACACTCACCACTTCCCTAACCTAATCCATATGGCCGTCTCTGCCTCGCTTCCTCCTCCTCCTCTTGTGACCTGTTTCCTCTTTCCCCACCACACATTAAGCCTTTACCTCACTTCCTCTGTCTAAATAAACCATTAAGAACAGTCCCATTAGTTCAGTAAAGGTCAGTTTAGCATACCCTCTCTGTACCCGCTATTCTCTGCCCGTCACATAGCACTATATTGCACCACGCTGACCAATGCCTGTCACTGCGTTGGAGAAATTGCTGTAAAATCTTGGTACATACACGCAAATCTCCTGTTTTCACCACACCAGCAGAGGTAGATAGTCCTCCGGCAGGTGTGTGCGGGGCCAGGTGTGTGCAGGTGTGGCAATAAGGGTTGGAATAAGGGAAATGTGTGGTCTGCCTACCTCTCAATGCACGTTCTCCTCGATTTGTTTTCCTCTTGAGGCAGCAAACCACACGACCATCCGCGCCACAATGGTTCTCTCCTCTCTATCTCTATCTCTCTTACTTTCTCCTTCATGTTTTTTGCTGTTTCATTGCAAATTATTCTCTCTTTTTTTCATTTTATTTTGATTTTTTGTTGGGTTATTTGTTGTCGCTGCTAGTTTCCTTTCTCATATTTATGATTTATTTTCTTCCTATCTTTTCTTATTTTTCTTTGTAATGGGTTCTTCTCCTCTTTTATTGTTATTATTTCAGGCATGTCTTTTCATCTTTGAAGTGGTATTGCCACTGTGGCCTGGTGTGGCAGCTGTGGCCCATGGTTAGCTTCCAGCACAGGGGAACCAGCTGGGCCTGTGTTAACCTGCAATAGCGCACCCTTCAGCCGCATTGCCACAGGCCCACCACCTCCTGGCTGCACGCACAGTGCCTGCCATAAGTGTGCCCTCACTGCCCTGGAAGACACACAGTGAAGGTTACTGCCACTGCTGAAGAGCACACTGGGCCAGCGAGGCTGTTTGTCGTGCCAGGCCAGGTCATAGGTGTGCCTGTCGTAGGGGTGGGCGGGAGGCGATTATTAGATTTGAATCCTTAGAATCTAGGATGAAGACTGATTACTACGACTGGGATTCTAGAATCCTCTGACAAATTCTCTCAAAAGTCATGAGTCTAGGTTACGAATGGCTTATGTTAGAGGAAAAAAGTCATTATGGAGAACAACGTTCGAAAATATGTCCGTAAATTAACACGCTATGTATGACAGTATCATGGTACTTTCAAGTATGAACTGAAAGACCAGTGAAATTCTTTGAGTAGCTGAGCCAGCCACATGTGAGGTACCGTCGAATCAAATGGCGAGCGACCTTCGTGAAGATTATCGTGTCTCCAGGCAGTACGCACACATGTGCTCCTCCATTACTATTCCAAGGGCAAGACAGTGGCTCAATGTACCACGCGAGTTTCTAATGCTGTTTTTATGGTTCTACGGACAGATTAGCAAGATCTATGCATTTTAAAGGCACTAGTTGAAGCGAAACGAGTTTTATTTATTTGTCCTAGTGACAGATTAACCTTGATTAATTCTTTCATCTGTATGGATCATGATAGAAAAGTTACTGCATTTCAATGTTGTCTCACAATGCATCCTGTCACGCCATACAACGAATGCTCGGTCAGTCAGTCAGCCTCTAGAAGTGTGAGTAATCGCTGACTATTACACGTCAGCCTACTTCACGTCTCTCTGTCCAGCCAATGGGAGGGCTGCCACAGTGACATCACGAGGGACATCCACCAATGGCAGCGCGTGACTGAGGGCCAGCAGGTGGTGAGAGTGATGACGCAACGTTCCGAAGCAAAATTCAGACAATCTTAACCTCAGTATAGTGCAAAATATAAAAATCTAATGAGAAAACACAAATAAAAAAAACATAAATCTTAACCATATTCTATAAAATTTTATTTTAAGACAGAAGAATAGATAGAGAAAATAACTTAGCAAAGAATTTTAGAGTTTAACAAAGTAAGACAGTCTATCGGGAATGTTTACGTTGAGTGTGGCAAGTTGTAGCAGCAGGAGTGACTGTGTGTAGCTCACAGGCGACTCTGTAATGACTCACGGGATGCAGGATGAGTCAATGGCGACTATACACCATCAGACTATTGGTGGCAGTGCTGCTGGTGCTGTGTGTGCTGCTGCTGGCACTGGTGGAGGCGCAGAGGAGTGAGGAGGAGGAGTGGTTCCATGGCGAGGACTTGAGAGTGCCCCAGTATTGTGACAGTCCAGGAAACGTGATAGACTCGCCCATAGACGTATACGAGGGGCATGTCTTGAGGCGCCTGCATGAGTACGTGGACGAGGAGGTGTTGTCAGTAGACGTGGAGGAGGAGGAGCAGGAGGAGAACGTGTATGAGGAGCTGTACCATGGCCGCGGATTCTCTCTCCCTCACTGCCCCTGACACACCAGCTGAGGAGGCGGCTGAGAGGTAGGACAGGGTACTTTACACGACTGTTTCATTATTTTTACTATTTTATCACCTTTTCCTTCACTGTAAATCTGTTGTCAGTACTTCTAGGCAAAGAGTTGTCCCTCCCTGCACATTTTTAGGCTATTAAATTTCATAACGTTCGATAATTTGCATTTTGAACATGTTAGAGAGAGCGAAGAGTTGTGAGTGGTGGAAGAAAGGCATAGCTATGGTAGGAATAATACTTCAGAATTGCAAAATGTAGCTACA
>NC_059258.1:7126437-7146437 GCF_017591435.1 Portunus trituberculatus
ACCGTTGCCCCGAGTGAGGAACCCCAACCTACATTCGGACTGTGGACAGGATTCGAACCCGTGCGCTTGGAGACCCTCGGACCCCAAAGCACGCATGGTTCCACTGTACCACCTTCTTCTTCTTCTTCTTTTCTTTTAGCTCTCTCTCTCTCTCTCTCTCTCTCTCTCTCTCTCTCTCTCTCTCTCTCTCTCATTTTTGTGAAGGTGGTGAGCATAGGTTCGAATCCCACCACGTACAGTGGTTTAAAGTTACCTACATGTCACCATGATACCCAAATTCTAGGTGCTTACACCCAAGATGAGCTTCGGTGGTGATATGGGGCCTAATATTGTTACCACTATAAATAAAATGTCTTTCTCTCTTTCTCTCTCTTCATCTTTCATCCTCGTATTTCCCCTAATTATCTCCCTCACTAGTAAGTAATTTCCCAAACTTTTCTTTCCTTTCTCCAAACTTTTTTCCCTCCTTCCATCCACCGTTCCTCTCCCTTCCCCTATCTCTTATTTATTTCTTCCGGTTTCCCTTTCGTGTCTCCAGCCCTGTCTCTCTCTCTCTCTCTCTCTCTCTCTCTCTCTCTCTCTCTCTCTCTCTCTCTCTCTCTCTCTCTCTCTTTCCACCTGCCTGGAGCTCATTCAGCGCAAAAAATAATGACAATAATAACAAACAAACTATACCGTATCACATCTTATATTTACAACTAAGACCTGCAGTTCCCTAGAAAAAAATAAAAATTAAAATGTATGGTAATCTGTCTTATTTATTACTCTTTTGCGGAAATAAATATATAAATAAACAGATAAATGAATAAATAAACAAATAGACAAGTAAATATATATATATATATATATATATATATATATATATATATATATATATATATATATATATATATATATATATATGTCATACCCTGGCATGCCACAGCCTGGTGGGACATAGCGGGATGCAGCAGTGGCACAAGGATGTAAATAATTACGTCTACGGGAGAATTGTACAAGGGACCCTACTGTGAACACGAGTGAGAGGCCTAACATAAACAAGAGAAAGGGAAGCCAGACCTCAGATATTACGCAGACCCAAACAAACACTCAAAACAAAATACTCTGGTTACGACGTTGGAGAATGGTATAGTCAAGACGTGTTTCCCCACGTGTAGTTGAACAGGATGGGTGGTTTTAAATGGCCAATGAACAAGCAGTATTTCATGTTTAGACCAATGGGGAGCGTGCTATGAGACTAGGGAAAAGTTGAGCCTATGAAACACCAGTAAGGCAATGTTGTGTATACTACGTTTAAGGTTGTTTCTACTACGTTTAAGGTTGTTTCTACATTACCTTCGTATGTGTTCTCGTCCTTACATTGTCACACGTGGACCTCCACATGTCTGATCTCTGAATGGTAGATGGTAAAATGGGCGTGGAGAAAAGGTACGAAACCTTGAGTATTTAAAATAAGCAGAAACCAGCAAGAGGATATAGATCGAGAATCTTGGCAGAAACGAGAGGAGAAAGCAGAAGGCAGTGGCCGAGAGGAGGAGAAGAAACATTCGAGTCATGGACAGACTCTTTCTTGTATTAGTGAGTAAAGCTCTATAGTTGTTAATGCAGTCTAAGACAATGTTTATGTCATTTAAGTGAAAGGAGGAAACAAATATAGGATGTGTATTTATTAGGATGTTATATTAAGATTTTATGTATGTGTAGTGCAATTCCCACAGTTGATGCATTAAGATATATAATATTGAGGAGATAATTACATATGATATATTGTGGTGTATACATTATATGGGCATTTATAGAAGTCAAGCATTGAGTTGATATTGAGATGCATCAGCTGTGAAATTGGCACCTAATGTTTGTGGTTTTATTGTATGTGATTAACATTGATGAAGGATTTACGGAGATAAGGATTAATGGAGATGAGCTTAACATTTCTAAGGGCATTGATTGAATTTGTGTGACATTATGAGCAATCTTGAAAAGTGGTGTAATTAATCTTAGATGAATTAAAATTAGAAAATACAATACCGTATAATATATTACCTGCAGTAAGAATAAGTCTTCACTTAGAATAACACGATTGCAACTTGCAACGAACTTCCGAAACTGGTGGCAGCGGTGGGATATTATTGATATTATTGCAATTGCAATCGTTGCAGGCGTATAGTTGAGAGTGAAGACAATTAAAATTTCGATCAAGTGCATTGGATGTCACGGATGTAGCGGATGTTAACGAGTAAATATTGAGAACTTTTTAATGTTGCTTAATTGTAGATGAAACATATAGTTCATAAATTACGTCAGCGCTCGGTATCGCTTAACGGTAAAGCGAATCAGCAGCCAGCCGTCACAACCTCTAGAATGGCGCAGTCACCCCTACATCTCCGTTTTCCCCAAACCGGCTTGCATCAGTACGGGGAAATTGCGGAAGCGATCACTGACAATGCAAGGGATAATTTTTCCAAGGTAATTGGGTTACCATATTTTTGTGGAGGTGAAGAAAGAAGCCCGTCGGTACCAAATGTAAAATGTATCGCCAGCGCTCACGCATGGATAAAGGATTTAGAAAATAGAACAATGACAAACTGGACAGACGAAGGGAGGATAGAGTTGGCCAAGCAATATGCATTAGACAGTGCATATACTCATATGACACACTGTGCAACGCAACATAAAAATGATTGGGATGATGTGAGAAAAGCATTCCTTGATATTTATCCAGAGGATAGATCGCTTCCAAGCCTGATCAGTGAATTGTCATCAGTAACTCGACAGCCCAGAGAAACCATAACAGAGCTCTATATCAGAGTAGAAGGGATTGTGGCAAAATTAGAAAGCATGAAACCCACAGGTAAGGAAGTATATAATGATATATTTGTCTCCATCATTGTGAATGCCTTGCCTAAGGATTTTTCTTATATCCTTGCTGATGCAGATATGAAAAGCCTTTATTAGTATACAAAAAGCTCTCAAATATGTAGCGTCACACCCCAGCCTTCAGCTACACGACGCTGCAGTACGCAAAGAAAATAGGGTTGTCCCAGTAAACGCAGTGACAGTGAATGCTGTTACTACAGATCACACGATGTATCGCCCTCAGAATGTCAGAAATATACATTGTCAGAGGTGTGGGCGAAATAACCACACCATTCAAAATTGTAGAACCATAGAATGCTTTAGATGTCACAAGTGGGGACATTTCGCGAGTCAGTGCACAGTGAAATTACCACCAATACCACCAAGGGCGAGGCCCACGGTAACTTGTTTCACCTGCGGGGTACAGGGGCATGCGAGTAAGGACTGCATGAACAACTCACGTAGGTACACCACATATCAAACACAAAAAAAACGCCAATTTACCACCAACGCAACCACATGAATCGGTGGTAATCACAGCGGTGAATAGTGACACGGGAAATGTTTCTATTGAAGTTCAGATTGAAAATGAGAGTGTATTAGCCTTGATGGACACGGGGCAGGGGTATCTCTTGTATCGCGTGACGTTGTAGACAAACTTAGAAAGAAACACATTACTCCAACAAATAAGGTAATTCGCAATGCGAGTGGAGATGAAATGTTGACTTCAGGAAAGACTAAGCTAACTTTGACAATTGGAGGTAAGATATACACACATGATTTTGTGATCAGTGAAGATAGAGCCTTGCCATCACAGATAATAATAGGTTTTGACTTTATGAAAAGATATAATGTGAATCTAAATACCAAACCTCTGCAATTATATATTGAAGGAAGGAGAATTGTTATTGTAGAAATACCCATGATGCATGCCATCATGATAACTGAGAGAAGTGAAAAGGAAGCAGTAACAAATGAATCAAAGGATAATCCCAGTTATAAATGCTCAGTAGCTCAGACATCAATATTACAAGGAGTACGAGTGAGTTATGTGACCTTAGAAACAAAGTTAGTGGATAGTGATATCGCTATATTCGAGCCAGTTAAAGGAGTTATAGGGTCTCAGTTTTTATGTCCAGGTTTAGTGAAATTAGAAAATGACATGGAGAAGAAGAAATCTAGGTTTGTGGTGAGGTATATAAATTTCTCGAGTGAACATGTGCCGTTAGAGCCAGGGAAAACATTAGGCTACTTACAGTCATGTCAGAGTGAGGTTCTGCCAAGCGGGAGTGATGAATATACAGTGAATGGTGTGACAGAAGAAAATGAAACAGATAAAATGAAGGCCTTTTCAGAAATCATTAATCACATGTATCCTGAGGGAACAAGGAAAAATCAAATATTGAAAGAATTAGTTGTTAAATACTCCTCTGTCTTTGCTAGTGATGACGACATTCCAAGTATATCACCCTTTTCTATCACACCATTCAGTTACAGTCCAGACCTACGTCCAAGAAACCTTATCCCATCCCAGCTTGTTTTTATGATAAGGTAGCTGAACAAATTAAAGTAATGGAGAGCCAGGGTATTATTAGACCATCCAGATCAGCATTTATCTCCCCAGTTGTTCCCATAGTGAAAAGGATGGAAAAATTAGATTGTGTGTAGATTTCAGGAATTTAAATCAGCATGTGCTGAATGATTCTTACCCATTACCTAATGTGAATAACATTTTGCATAACTTGGGAAAAGGAAAGATGTTTTCATGCCTTGACTTGAAACAAGGTTACCATCAAATACAGTTAAATGAAGAAAGCAAGCCCTGGACTGCATTTGCAACACCAAATGGATTATATGAACATAATGTGCTACCTATGGGTTTAAAGGATTCTCCTGCGGCATTCTGTAGAATTATTAATCAGGTATTGGCTGGATTGACAGGATCTGATACTTTTGTTTATATTGATGATATCATAGTTCAAGGAACAGATCTAGAAAATCATGTAAAGAATTTGGAGAGGGTTCTTCTACGCTTGCAAGATGCTCAGTTGAAAGTAAACCTGAAAAAATGTAATTTCTTTAAGGATAGTGTAAATTATCTAGGACATATTATATCAGCCGAAGGGTTGAAAACACAGCCTAGCAAAATTGAAGTTATTAAGAACATGCCAGCCCCACAACAGTGAAAGAATTACAGTCCTTCATTGGAATGGCTAACTACTATAGGAAGTTTGTGAGAAACTATGCTGAGATAGCTGCTCCCTTAACTAAACTAACAGCAGGAATGGTGACTGGAAAGAAGAACAATAACCACATAATGTGGAATGAAGAAGCTGATAGGGCTTTTAAGACCTTGAAGCAAGAATTAACACAAAATGTTGTTTTGAAATTTCCAGACTTCTCAAAGCCGTTCTTTTAACGACGGATGCTTCGAGCTTTGCCATCGGGGGATTAATACAACAAAGGGATAGCATGAATAACCTAAGACCCTTATCATTTTTTAGCAGGAAACTGAACAAGGCTGAACTTAATTATAGTACTATTGAAAGAGAGGCTCTGGCAATTGTATATGGGCTTAAGGTAAACAGAGATTTGTGCCTGGGTTACCCTATTTATATTCTCACAGATCACAGACCATTAGTATGGTTGTTGACCACCTCAAATGCAAATAGCAGGATAGTTCGGTGGCAATTAGCTGTTGCAGAGTTTGATATTAAGGTGGAATATATTCCTGGAAAAGCTAACAAGGTAGCAGATCATTTATCCAGGTTGAGGGAAGTGGAAATAAATGAAGGAAATGAACATTTGTTAGCAATAACAGAAAACACAGAAGAAAATATGGTGGATTGGAATCTGAAGGAATTAATAAGGTCACAAGATAACCATGAATTTTATGGCTTATTGAAGAAGTTAATGAGAGAGAATTTAACTGAGCAAGAAATAAAAGGAAAATTAAGTAAGCACAATATTGATAAGAGGTATAAGAAGTTAAAGATATCAGAATTGTCTCTAGACAATAATATGCTTTACAGAGTAAGTCACAACACATATGGAGAAATGACGCGTCAGATATTAGTACCCGAACAGTTTGTGCACACTGCTGTACACCTCGGCCACTCTTTGCCAACCGCGGGGCATGGTGGGCCATCCGTTACCTTAAGTAGGTGTCAGAAATTTGCATATTGGCCAAAAATGAAGGAGGACATTGAAAGATATTGCAGGTCTTGTCTCATCTGTCGTAGGCTTAAGAGGTCGGGGGACGCCCCAGCACCACTGAGAAGATACCCGGATGTTGAGAGACCTTTCCAGCGCATACATATGGATATTGTTGGTCCCATGGGTAGATCGGATAATGGATATATGTATTGTCTTGTTGTGATAGATGTGCTTACTAGATATTTGATTACAAAACCACTGAAAACCAAGTCGGCCGCAGAAGTTGCTAGAATATTTTTTGATGAAGTGATTTGTAAACATGGTATACCTGAGATGTTAGTGACAGACCAAGGTAGGGAATTTGTCAATTCTATATTACAGGGATTAACTGAGTTACTGCATTTCCGACATAGCAAAACTACAGCTTACCATCCTCAAGCAAATGGGATAGTTGAAAGATCAAATGCAACCTTGATTAACATACTGCGCACTTTGGTGCAAGATAATATGAATATCTGGGATACAATGCTCCCAATAGCTACATTTGCATATAATAGTGCTTACCACACAAGTATAAAAGAAAGTCCTTTTTATCTCATGTATCTCAGAGATCCAACCATCCCATTTGAAATGATGAAAGAGGAACAAGTTTGGTATAATGTTGATGATTTTAAGCAGGAGATGGCAACAAAAGCAAATAGGGTATATGCTAGGTGTCAGCAATATTTAGAAGAAGCTAAGGAATAAATGAAAAGGCTCAATGTAAGAAGGCAAGGATAAAGACTATTCAAGTTGGAGATAGAGTATATGTCCGCCGAGTACCCACTGCAGGAACCCCCGCAAAGTTGCAACCCGCATATACAGGTCCTTATAGAGTGACAGAAAAGGTGAGTGATGTAGTGGTCAAATTAAGAAACATTAGAAATGGTAAGATGACAACATTACACACTGACAGAATAAGAATTATCCATGAAGACAATGCTACCCCTCAGATGAACCCGAATGTCAGACGAGCATATCCGGTACACGAGCCAGGTGAAACAAGGGAAACCAAGTTGACATTGCAGACACTAGATCCTTTTCCAGTGTTCTCAGGGGATGTAGAGCACTGTGTAGATTCAGAATCGGATGACAATTCACTATCAGAAGCGAGTCATGGTGTTGATGAGGAAATTCATAATGTAACTGAGAATTTGCAAGAAGAATATCAAGGTGAAGCTACCACGTCAGTCCCATACAGTTTACGGTCGAGGACAAGTGTGCCGAATCTTCCGTTTGTAATGCATAAGCCCTTAGAATATGGTAAAAGAAAATAAATAAAATAAAATAAAATGAAATGTTCCTTTGCAGACTGTGGGGCTATGCATGGGATACGTTCAAGCCTGGGATGTACCCCAAAGCTCACCTCCTCAACAAGGGATGAGTTTCTCCCAAGACCATCAACTACTTGTAACTGGACAAGCTTATGTGGTGCCTTTTTTGTTGAAATTGGAGGATATCTATGAGCCAATTAAAAAAGCCATCAATATCACTCAGAATATAATATATAATTTAGATAAAATTGCAGGAGATGATTTTATCATCAATCAGAATATGATATATAATTTAGATGAAATTGAGGGAGATGATTTTATCTTGTTTACCTCTTTGATTTCTCAGCATATCCTGGCTTTTCAAGAAAGATTAAAAAATTTGCATGCTTCAATGCAGGATTTCCTAATGCATATTGTGGCCAATGACATTCCTCAACCTAGAAGGAAAAAAAGGGGAGCAATAAATTTTATAGGATCTTTTGCAAACACATTATTTGGGACTGCTACACAAGATCAAGTTGATATTATTCATAAAAGATTACAATCGTTAGACTCCTTCACAGAAGAGGAAAGAAAACTCCTCAATGTTCATTCCCATGTTATCAATGTCACTCTCAATGAACTAACAAATGTTCATCAAACATTGGAAAAACTAGAAACTGCTACCCGTGTTACTAAGACCCTTATGACTAAGATGGAAAAACATATAGAAAATAATGAAAATCCATTCTTTCACTGGAGATTTTACTGCATATCCAGCTAGCCTTGACATCCATTGCAGCTGATCATATTAATTTTAAGATAGGATTACAAAGTATGATGGAAACCCATATTTCTCCTAATATTGTGACAAATGCATTTTACTACAACTTTTAGATGAGATATCAGTTAAACATGAGTTATTGTTTCCTCCTAAACCAGAATATTTAGGATTACACAGAGCTGCTATTCGTGTAATCCATAAGACTGCATTACATGACTTGAGCTTCTACTTACTCGTTCCTTTGCGAGGAATTCCAGCTGACACCTTTGATGTCTTCAGGATGACCTCCCTTCCCTTTCCTATTTCTAAATCAGATGCTTTTTTAATGCATCAACCTTCAAGGAAATATTTAGTGATTAACAAGGCAAGAAATCAATTTTTTTGACTGATGATTTTGATGATTGTAGGATGTCTGATGATATATTGATATGTCCTCCCAACCAACCTATATATTCCACTAACACTGATTGTTGTGAGGTTGCTATTTTTCTGCACAAGCCTTCTGTCTCTGATATATGTAACACGCTGATTGTGAAGTCTTTCAAGCCTATTTTTGTTGATCAGCCATCTGGGTGGAATTATGCCACAAGCAAACCACTAGATATTACTGTGAATTGTAACAACTCCTCCATTCCTACTACTAGACACATTATTAATGGTACTGGCCTTCTGAAAGTGAGTCAGGGTTGTTCTATACATAGTGATACATTTTCTCTCCCTGCTTCCTCTCATTATATTGCTGAAGCTCCTATGGTTATTCAACCTTATCCCTTACTACTCCCATTGCCTTCTCATCCTGGGAACATTCTGTTATTGTGAATACCACTAATATCAGCATTCCCGACAGTTTTGGTCTTGAGCCCTGGTCTGTCCCAAAATATATTGCACATATGCAGCCGCTGGCGAAACAGTCCCCTCCTACGGCACTCGACTGGCACAACTGGAAGGACTGGCTCTGGATCCTATTGCCTATTGGGGTCATCACGGCCGGCCTGGTGGCCTACCGCATCTACCGACCCTGTGCACTCCTTGGCTTGGCACAGGCTGCGCCAGCCCAGGTGACTGTCAGCACACAACGCCAGCTCAATCCAGAGGACACCGCTTCTCACGCATGCCCTCACCACTAGCAGTTCGCGCCGGGACGCGCTACTAAGGATGGGGGTATGTCATACCCTGGCATGCCACAGCCTGGTGGGACATAGCGTGATGCAGCAGTGGCACAAGGATGTAAATAATTACGTCTACGGGAGAATTGTACAAGGGACCCTACTGTGAACACGAGAGTGAGAGGCCTAACATAAACAAGAGAGGGAAGCCAGACATCAGATATTACGCAGACCCAAACAAACACTCAAAACAAAATACTCTGGTTACGACGTTGGAGAGTGGTATAGTCAAGACGTGTTTCCCCACGTGTAGTTGAACAGGATGGGTGGTTTTAAATGGCCAATGAACAAGCAGTATTTCATGTTTAGACCAATGGGGAACGTGCTATGAGACTAGGGAAAAGTTGAGCCTATGAAACACCAGTAAGGCAATGTTGTGTATACTACGTTTAAGGTTGTTTCTACTACGTTTAAGGTTGTTTCTACATTACCTTCGTATGTGTTCTCGTCCTTACATTGTCACACGTGGACCTCCACATGTCTGATCTCTGAATGGTAGATGGTAAAATGGGCGTGGAGAAAAGGTACGAAACCTTGAGTATTTAAAATAAGCAGAAACCAGCAAGAGGATAGATCGAGAATCTTGGCAGAAACGAGAGGAGAAAGCAGAAGGCAGTGGCCGAGAGGAGGAGAAGAAACATTCGAGTCATGGACAGACTCTTTCTTGTATTAGTGAGTAAAGCTCTATAGTTGTTAATGCAGTCTAAGACAATGTTTATGTCATTTAAGTGAAAGGAGGAAACAAATATAGGATGTGTATTTATTAGGATGTTATATTAAGATTTTATGTATGTGTAGTGCAATTCCACAGTTGATGCATTAAGATATATAATATTGAGGAGATAATTACATATGATATATTGTGGTGTATACATTATATGGGCATTTATAGAAGTCAAGCATTGAGTTGATATTGAGATGCATCAGCTGTGAAATTGGCACCTAATGTTTGTGGTTTTATTGTATGTGATTAACATTGATGAAGGATTTACGGAGATAAGGATTAATGGAGATGAGCTTAACATTTCTAAGGGCATTGATTGAATTTGTGTGACATTATGAGCAATCTTGAAAAGTGGTGTAATTAATCTTAGATGAATTAAAATTAGAAAATACAATACCGTATAATATATTACCTGCAGTAAGAATAAGTCTTCACTTAGAATAACACGATTGCAACTTGCAACGAACTTCCGAAAAGCATGCACTAATATCACGGTGTCTAAAATGAACTGACGCAATGGATTCAGAAGTAATGATATATGGATCTCATTACTCTTGCAATATTAAGTAGCTGCTCTTAGATCCACGCAATATGTTGATATAAACACTTGTAACACTAAAAACGTTCAGTACTTGTAAAAATATTACATCAAGAAATAAATCTGACTCTGAGTTGCTGTGTAAAAGGATACACGAGTATTTTTTCGTCTTATGTTCAATAATATTCGTCTTTGTAATATAACGACCACTACTCAGAAGTTAATGCTCAGAAATTATACTTCTTTAATACAATACTCGAAAGTTACCGTTCTCTATCACAATACTCAAGGTTACTCTACTCTTTCGCAGTACTCAAAAACATTCAAAAGTTGCCTCTGTCTAAATACACAAAAGTTACCGTCCTCTACCACAATTCTCGATAGTTACAGTTCTCTATAGAAATAATCAAAAGTTTACCATTCTCTATCACAATACCTGAACGTTAACGTTCTCTATCATAATACTCATAAGTTACTGTTCTCTATCACAATATTCGAAAGTTACAGTTCTCTGCCAAAAGACACAAATATTACTGTTCTCTATTAATACCAACACAGACAAGAAACACACCATGTATTCCACAGGTTAAATATTAATACTTTCTTCATAATTTAGTTTCAACTTAAGCTCTTTGCATATTTGCCATTTAAATAATGGCGACTCCAAACTCAGCCTCGAAGTCCCCTTCTGGGGAGGAGACAAGAAATGTTCCCAGGTTGGACTGCCCTCTCGTTAGGGACCCAAAATGTCTTGACACCTCTATCAACTTTTCTACATTAACTTCAGAAACATTCGCGGTCTTAGATCTAATTTTCAGTGTGTGCAACACCACCTCTCCTCTACTAAGCCTCATCTTCTTTTCCTCAACGAAGCACAGTTGTCACAGGCAACTGACAGTAGCCATTTCTCTGTTCCCTCCTAATTTCTCTATTCTCATTTTCGTTCTAAAGCTGGATGTTGCGTCTATGTACGCAACGACTCAACTTGCTCTTGAGTATTCAGAGTTTTCCACCATCTGGCTTAGACTCAACTGTCAATCTCGAACTAAATTTATCTATGCTGTTTATCATTCCTCTAACTCCTCTAACTATAGTAAATTCTTTGACTATTTGACTTCCAAAGTGGAGCACATTATGTCCCTCTATCCTTTCGCTGAAAACTCCATCCTTGGAAATTTCAATGTTCACCACCACCTTTGGCTTTCCTCTCCCTTTACTAACCATCTTGGTGAACTAGCCTTCAACTTTGCTATACTTCACGACCTAGAGCAACTGGTGCAATACCGTACTCGTATTCCTGACCGTCTTCACACACCGCGTAGTGTAGTGGTTAGTACGCTCGACTCACAATCGAATGGTTCGAGTCCCGGGGGCGGTGAGGCAAATGGGCAAGCCTCTTAATGTGTAGCTCCTGTTCACCTAGCAGTAAATAGGTACGGGATGTAACTTGAGGGGCTGTGGCCTCCCTTTCCCGGTGTGTGGAGTGTGTGTTGTGGTCTCAGTCCTACCCGAAAATCGGTCTATGAGCTCTGAGCTCGCTCCGTAATGGGAAAGACTGGCTGGGTGACCAGCAGACGACTGTGCTGCTCTTGGAGATACGGCCAACATTCTTGATCTCTTCCTTACCTCTAATCCTTCTGTTTATGCTGTCACCCTATCATTTCCGTTGGGCTCTTCCGACCACAATCTCATTTCTGTATCTTGTCCTATATCTCCAATTCTTCCTCAGGCTTTCCCTAAGCCGAGGTGCCTCTGACGTTTTGCCTCTGCCAGTTGGGGGGACCTGGGGAGCTATTTTGCTGATTTTCCCTGGAATGATTACTGTTTCCGTGTTAGAGACCCATCTCTGTGTGCTGAATGCATAACACAGATGATAGTGTCTGGCATGGAGGCGTACATTCCTAATTTTTTTTTTCTCAAACTAAAGCTTCTAAACCTTGGTTTAACACAGCCTGTTCTCGTGCTATACGTGATAGAGAGGTTGCCTACTTTATATTTCTCCCCGGAATCATGCCAATTATGTTCTTCAACTTGTCAAACACTCTTTCATAAATAGAAAATGTCATAATCTTTCACACTCTAATTCCCTTCGTGACTTCTGGCATCTTGCCAAAAACATCTCCAATAACTTTACTTCATCTTTCCCTCCTTTATTTGATCTTGATGGCACCGCTGCCATCTCTTGTCTCTAAAGTTGAATTCTTCTCTCAGACCTTCTCCATGCCTTCTCTGGTCTAAATCTTCGGAAGTCTTATGAACCTGATGGAGTCTTTCCTATTGTTCTCAAAAACAGTTCTGCCCTGCTTGCACCTTGACTGGCCAAATTCTTTCAACTATGTCTATCTATTTCTACCTTTCCTTCTTGCTGGAAGTTTGCCTACATTCAACCTGTTCCTAAAAAGAGTGACCGCTCCAATCCCTCAAACTACCGTCCCATAGCTTTAATCTCTTGCTTGTCTTAAGTTTTTTAATCTATCCTCAATAGGAAGATTCTTAAACACCTGTCACTTCACAATCTTCCATCTGATCGCCAGTATGACTTCCGTCAAGGTCGCTCCACTGGTGATCTCCGAGCATTCCTTACTGAGTCTTGGTCATCCTCTTTTAGAGATTTCGGTGAAGTTTTTGGTGTAGCGTTAGACATATCAAAAGTCTGGCACAAAGCTTTGATTTCAAAATTGCCCTCCTACGGTTTCTATCCTTCTCTCTGCAACTTTATCTCAAGTTTCCTTTCCGACCGTTCTTTTGCAGCTGTGGTAGACGGCCACTGTTCTCCAAATTCTATTAAAAATGGTGTTCCTCAGGGTTCTTTCCTGTCATCCACTCTCTTTCTATTATTCATTAATGACTTTCGTAACCAAACTTCTTGCCCTATCCACTCCTACGCTGATGATTCCACCCTTTCAGAGACGTCCTTCAAGAGACGTCCAACCCTTTAGGAAATCAACAGATCACGCAGAGATGCCCCAGAACGCCTGACTTTCTGATCTTTCTAGGATTTCTGATTGGGTGAGAGAAAACTTAGTAGTGTTCAATGGCTCAAAAACTCAATTTCTCCAATCTATCAACTCGACACAACCTTCCAGACAACTATCCCTTTTTCTTCAATGACACTCAACTGTCTCCCTCTTCCACACTAAATATTCTCAGTCTGTCCTTTACTCATAATCTTAACTGGAAACTTCACATCTCACCTCTTCCTGAAACAGCTTCTATGAAGTTAGGCGTTCTGTGGTGTCTCCGCCAGTTTTCTCTCCCCTCCAAACGTTAACTCTGTACAAGGGCCTTATCCGTCCTTGTATGGAGTACTCCTCGCATGTTTGGGGGTTTCCACTCATACAGCTTTATTAGATAGGGTGGAATCAAAAGCTTTTCGTCTTATCAACTCTTTTCCTCTGACTGACTGTCTTCAGCTTGTTTCTCACCGCCGAAATGTTGCATCCCTTTCTATCTTTAATCGCTATTTTCATGCTAACTGCTCTATTGATCTTCCTAACTGTTTGCCTTCCCTCCTCCTGCGGCCTCGCTGCACAAGGCTTTCTTCTTCCTGTCACTCCTATTCTGTCCAACCTTCTAATACAAGAGTTAACCAGTATTCTCAATCATTTATACCTTTCACTGGTAAACTCTGGAACTCCCTGCCTGTTTCTGTATTTCCATCTTCCTACGACTTAACTTCTTTTAAGAGAGAGATAGGTGTCAAGACATTTGTCCCTGAATTTTGAATAATTCTTTTTATTCTTTTATGGAGAACGCAATTCAAGTGGGCTTTTTTTCTAATTTTCGTTTTTTTTTTTTTTTTTTTGCATTTGGTAGTTCTCCCTCTTACATAAAAGTAGAATGAATAAAACTGGAATTTCCCTAACTCCACCACAGAATGTCATGATCTTAATCTCTTCATATGCAACATCCATATTCGTATTTCTTCAATATATATTCGTCTTGTTTCACCTTCAACTCTTATCATATAGCTATTGATTGGATTGAAAGTAATTTCATTCCATATTTTTTTTCGTTTAATTCCTCATCACTAACTCTTCTTTACTAATTTTCATTGCTAAGTATGTACCACTACACATCCTTGCATTACCTTTGAATCTCTCAATACAATCCAACCACTGCTACTGAAACCACTGATGATTTCTACGATATCACAAAAACTCAACTCAGGATTGTAACCAAACTTTCTGTGTACTATATTAATTAAGACATTCCACATCGTATCTATCTTCAGACCCATACATACACCTTATTTCACATATATCTTCAAAATCACATATAGAGGTACTTTTCATTAATATTCATTACTCTATATTCACCCTAATCTCTTCAGCATTTTCCAGGTCGCCGTATACACCTCCACATCATATATAGACACCTTTCCTTCAGTATTCATCTTATACCTTCATTATCACTAACAAGAAATATTCAAATGCCTACATAATGATCCAATATCAACATAACTGTCACCATTTTTCTACTTTCAGATCATATATAACCACTTTACTTATATATTCACTATATCTTCATTTTATATCATTAATTCAATATTGCAATACATATTTCGCCAATATAGATTTCAACACTAATTTCAAAACATATAAAAGATCCTTTTTCATATTTCACATATATTCATTATAACTTCGTCCTATTACATCAAATTCAAATGTTCATATACCCAATATTTGATCACATTTCTCTTCCAACATCCTATATATAAGGTCAGTCATATCCCTTATTGGTCAGACTACTATTGCTGTTTTAAATTTTCACTCCGTTATGCACATGCTAAAATCAATCCATGGATATATATATATATATATATATATATATATATATATATATATATATATATATATATATATATATATATATTCATTTATCTAACATATTCAATAGTAGTATAGCTCAACATTGCCATGCCGTGTACTGTCGAAACGAAGCTTTTAGAGCGTCCTCCATTTTTCACCGTCGCAGTGTTGCATAATTGCTGTCTTCTGCTATTTTCATGCCAAATGCTCTTCTCATCTTGTTATCTGCATGTTCACCGCTCCTACTGTGGCCTCGCTTCACAAGACTTCCTTCTTTACCTCTGTTCTGTACACCACTCTCACTCAAGAGTCAACCAGTAGTAGTACTAGCAGTAGTACTAGTAGTAATAGTAGTAGTAGTAGTAGTAGTAGTAGTAGTAGTAGTAGTAGTAGTAGTAGTTGTAGTAGTAGTTATTGTTGTTGTTGTTCATACAGTAGTAGTTGTTCTTACGGTAGTAATAGTTGTTGTTGTTGTTCTTATAGTAGTAGTAGTAGTAGTAGTAGGAGTAGTGCTATTATTATAATTATTATTATTTTTATCATTGTTATTATTATTATTATTATTATTATTATTATCATTATATATTATTATTATTATTAATATTATTATTATTATTATCATTATTATTATTATTACTATGATTATTATTATTATTATTATTACTATTATCATTATTATCATTATTAATATTATTATTCATATTGTTATTATTATTGTCATTATTATTATTATTATTATTATTATTATTATTATTATTACTAGTAGTAGTAGCAGTAGCAGCACATTAGTAGTAGTAGTAGTAGCAGCAGCAGCAGTAGCAGCAGTAGCAGCAGCAGCAGCAGCAGTGGTGGTAGCAGTAGTAGTAGCAGTAGCAGTAGCAGCAGCAGCAGCAGCAGTAGTAGCAGTGGTAGTAGCAGTAGCAGCAGCAGCAGCAGCACCAGCAGCAGTAGCAGTAGTAGTAAAAGTAGTGGTGGTAGTAATAGTAATAGTAGTAGTAGTAGTAGTAGTAGTAGTAATAGTAGTAGCAGTAGTAGTAGTAGTAGTAGTAGTAGTAGTAGTAGTAGTAGTAGTAGTATGTAGTAAGAGTGGTAGTAGTTGTTGTTGTGGTGGTGGTGGTAATAGCAGTTGTAATAGTGATTGTAGCAATATGAGCAGTAGTTGCAATGTTAGCAATAATACTGGAAGTAGCAGCAGTGATAACAGTGAACATAGTACCATGACCAACATAGCGTAAGATGCATCAAGCAGGATGAAGGATATTTATAATCACGATGGCAATACCCTAAACAATAACAGAGTGAACCAAGGAAATGTTAGTAAATCGAGTCAAACCTTCTTAAACTGGGCAGCAGGATGGAGCTCTGCGTAGACCCAGAACGCTGTTTAAGTGGTGATTGTGAAAGGGTATATGTAAACCTAAGGATTCAGTTGTTCCGCTGGGAGATTTTCTACTTGTGTAGGTAAGCGTGGGTGGGTAGGTCGGTGTGTGTTCATCCTTTTTATTCGTTTTCTTCTCATATTTTACTTTTCTCTCCTCCATACTCTACTTGAACTCTTCTTTTACCTCCTACTCTTCTTTCTTATTTTCTTTCTCTTTCTCCTGTTCCTCTTTATTTTTTATTTAATTATCCTTGCCTGCTCCTATCTTATGTTCATATTTCAACATCTCCCCCTACCTATCTCTCAATTTCATCATATCTTACTGTTCTTCCTCCACGGCTTTATCTTCCTCATTCTTCTTATTTTAACACTCCAATTCACTCCTCCTTTCCCTCCTCTTCCTCTTTCCACTGCTCTTAATTTTTCTATGCTTATCTTTCTCGTATTCGATCCATACTTCTTTTTCCATCTCGCTTATCATTTCTTCCTGTCTTTCTTTTTCCTGTTCCTCCTTCATCATCATAACTTAATTTTTACCATTATCTTTGACAAATAAAGAGTAAACGAAAGTAAAGACAAAATAGCAGACTTTTGGCTTACATACTACGAAAGACCCATGTAGCTTGCATGCATTAACTGGAGGAACTGCTGGAAACAGTTGACGTAAACAAAACATGGGAAGTGTTCTCTAAAAAGTTAAATGAAACAGTGAAATTGTGTTTGTCGCTACAATACAGAAGAAAGATAAAAACAGCAAACTGAAATAATAGAATAATGAAATTAAATTATGTGTTCTAGCTAAGAATGAAGCGTACCACAAATACACGGCATGATAATAAAAAAATGGTGCATGACAGATTGCCTAGCGCAGTGGTTGCCAAACCTTTTTCTGTCATTTCCCCGTGCACCCAGTTCAACCATCCAGATTTCCCCCTTCATGTGTATGAGAGAAAGAGCAGTTAAAACACGCTGAGACTATGTACTAATTTATTTTTCAAATGTACAAATATACTTATAGTTACAGAGTAAAGTGGATAGAGAGCAGTTAGCAACAACTAAGCATACCCATAGAGAGCGGTTAGTAACAAGTAAAAGGACTTTTGTTTGCTCTTCTGTTTTACAATTAAATTAGTGAGAAGGGTGATGCTTTTTGTGCACCAGTGTATCAATATCAGGGTTAGTTTTGGCAAACGCGCAACCTATGTCACATTCCACCTCCAGTCGGTTTCGTGCTTTGGGCTTGATTGTGAGTAAAGTAGAAAATCCTGACTCCCAAAGGTAGGTTGTGGAAAAAAAATGAGGATTTTCAAGATTCTCAGACATGAGAAAATCCATTTTTCTAGTTAGTAAGTAGTGTAATTATTTCCTCCCTGGTAGCTTCAAATTTCCTCCCAGGGGGAAATTTCCCCTAGTTTGGGAACCACTGGCCCAGAGGAACAAAATAGGACAAAACAAAAATCTGTTAAAGTTCACATTGCAAACTCTTGCAAAATTAATCCAAACAGCTACGTAAAAACTAAAAGGGTCTTAATATCAACAACTGGACCACTAATAATAGGAAATGACAAACTAATAGAAAACGAAGTAGACATGGCGAACACCCTAAACAATTACTTTTCAACAATCTTCACGACTGAAGATTTTCATCACAGCCTCACTACCGCCGCACTACAGACACATTGATACCACACTGCCTGACTTCACGGAGGTGCCTCTGGCGTTTTACCTCTGCCAGTTGGGGGGATCTGAGAAGGTATTATGCTGATTTTCCCTGGACTGATTACTGTTTCTGTGTCAGAGACCCATCTATGTGTGATGAAAGCATAACGGAGGTAAAAGTGCCAGGCATGGAGACGTACATTCCTCATTCTCTTTTCTCAATCTAAACCTTCTAAACCTTGGTTTAACACAGCCTGTTCTCGTGCTATACATGATAGAGAGGTTGCCCACAAAAGGTACCTGAACCTTCCATCTCCTGAATCTCATGCACTTTATATTTCTGCCCGGAATCATGCCAAGTCTGTTCTTCAACTTGCCAAACACTCCCTCATAAATAGAAAATGTCAAAATCTTTCAAATTCTAACTCCCCTCGTGACTTCTGGCATCTTGTCAAAAACATCTCCAATAACTTTACTTCTTCATCTTTCTCTCCTTTATTTCATCCTGATGGCACCACTGCCATCTCTTCCGCCTCTAAAGCTGAACTCTTCTCTCAAATCTTTGCTCACAACTCCACTTTGGATGATTTTAGACTCGTCCCTCCCTCTCCTCCTCCCTCTGACTATTTCATGTCTTCAATAAAAATTCTTCGTAATGATGTTTTCCATGCCTTCACTGGCCTAAACCCTCGGAAGTCTTATGGACCTGATGGGGTTCCGCTTATTCTTTTCAAAAACTTTTCTTCCGTGCTTGCACCTTGCCTGGCCAAACTCCTTCAACTATGCCTATCGACTTCTACTTTTCCTTCTTGCTGGTTGTTTGCCTACATTTAGCTTGTTCCTAAAAAGTGTGACTGTTCTAATCCCTCAAACTAACGCCCTATACCTTTAATCTCTTGCTTGTCTAAAGTGTTTGAAGGTATCCTCAATAGGAAGGTATGTCACTTCAAAATCTTCTATCTGATCGCCAGTATGGCTTCCCTCAAGGTCGCTCTACTGGTGATCTTATGGCGTTCCTTACTGAGTCTTTTAGAGATTTCGGTGAAACTTTTGCTATGGCATTAGATGTATCAAAAGCTTTTGGTAGAATCTGGCACAGAGCTTTGATTTCCAAACTGCCCTCCTACGGTTTCTATCCTTCTCTCTGCAACTTTATTTCAAGTTTCCTTTCCGACCGTTATATTGCAGCCGTAGTAGACGGCCACTGTTCATCTCCTAACAGTGGTGTTCTCAGGGTTCTGTACTATCATCCACTCTGTTTCCTGTATTCATTAATGAACGTCTGACTTATGATCACTCTAAGATTTCTGATTGGGGCAGAGAAAACTTAGTTGTGTTCAATGTTTCAAAAACTCAATTCCTCCATCTATAACAACTCGACACAGCCTTCCACACAACTATCCCCTCTTCTTCAATGACACTCAACTGTCTCCCTCTTCCACACAAAATATCCTCGGTCTGTCTTTTTCTCATAATCTTAACTGGAAACTTCACATCTCATCTCTTGGGTTCTGAGGTGTCTCCGCCAGTTTTTCTCGCCCCTCCAATTGGTAACTCTGTGCAAAGGCCTACTTGTACGGAGTATTCTTCGCATGTTCGTTGGGGGGGGAGGGAGGATTTCACTCATTTTTCT
>NC_059258.1:7153937-7166437 GCF_017591435.1 Portunus trituberculatus
AGCATATCCTCACACCTTGTATTGTTGTTCTCTATCGGGGGAGCTTATAAAACGTATATCAACAGTCTCTTTATTGAACAAAAGCTATTACACATCTTGTCTCGACGCCAACGTTATGACCACACTCACCCACTCTTCACAAGGTACAATTTGATTTGTTGAAACTGCCAGACATCACACACCTACAAACAAGCTTATTTGTGCACACAGCCCTACACTCCTCTCCTGTAAATGTTAACTATATTGTAATAGACTGAGCTGGCACTAGACATACCAACATACCACCAGGTAGAAAAAGTTACGCCCAGCAGTGTTGTATACCGAGGAGCCAAACACTGGAACCAGCTCCCCCAACATATCAAGGAAATTACATCCCGAATTAAATTTAAGAGCAAACCAAAATAATTTATTTTAGGAAAACATAAATAAATTTCTACTGTAATACATGACAATACTATATCATTGTGTATTACAACTGTTTTATGTTGTTACGGCCCGCCCGTAACATGCATTACTACCATCACCTCCTCCGCTTGTTACCTCGTTCGCCACCTCTCCGCCTCCCCTTCCACGTCACCGTCTCGTGAACCTTCCACGCCACCGTCTTGTGAACCTTCCACGTCACCGTTTCATGAAGCCCGGCTACTGTCCCGAAGTTGGATTCACGCGGCCCCTTTCGACTCAACCGAAAGTGTTGAGCCAGCTCTTGGCTTTCTGGATTGGGAGTTGAGATCCAAGCCTCAACCAGTGAACACACCGCCTCTTGGGTCTACCGTGGGATCAACCATCACCCAGCATTTCACCACTGCGACACCGCATAAGTATCACTTCCCCTTCGTCCGTGTTTTCCACATTGCCTCTATATAGGATTAGGATTATTGTTAGGTATTAAGTTGGGTTCTTTATTGTTGTATTTATTACTGTGTTATATGTATATGTGTATGTCATTTTCCTGTGTTTCATGTTATATATCTGTGTTTCATGTTTCTTGTTATATATGTGTCAATTTCATTATGGGTTATTAAAATAGCTTTTTAAAGTGCCCCCTTTGCATTTCCTCACCAGTTGAACCTGCAGTGTTTTTTTTTTTTTTTTATTGTTCACCGGCTCCCCGATGCCAATCTTACCAGTTTAACCGGTGAACGTAACAATTGGCGACCGTGACAGGACCATTATAACCCATGTTCAGTGTTCCATTTTTCCAGTGACTTTTTTTCTGTGATTGCTTGTGTTTCTGTGGTGTTGTGACTCTGATGTGTTTTTTTCCTGTGACTTACTCTGCGTGTGGTTTAAATTTACCTTTGTGCGATCAAGTGGCTCCTTTTGGGTTAAACGTGCTTCGTGACTTTCATTGGTATCGCATAGCAGTGGTAGAGCAGGAAACCAGGTAGAAAGGCGTGTTCACCGATAGCACTTATCTCTATTTTTGCACATAGGCAGGTGTGTAATAAGTGTTATCCAAGTGTTGGGATCATCATATGTTCATGCGAACCCTCAATCCCTCACTTCGCGGATCATTTTTCTCGCTAGTTAGAATCGGCCATTTTAACTAGTCTCTCAGACTAATCCGCCTCCTTATCAATAACAAGTCTCAGTACAATTCGCTCCTCACTCTCAAGTCTCGTAACTAGAGTAATCCGGATCCCTCTTAATGCCGTAACTCTCTAGTTTACCCCTCATTAGTGATTGTACTCATAAGTGTTTACTTAAGTATAATCTAGGTAATTTCAAGGTTGCCTTTATTATCACTCTGCCAAGTTCCTCACTTAAGTAATTCGCTTATCATTTTTTTTGTTGTGGTTTAACATCTATTTAATATGGCTTCCGCTCAGTTTAACGTTGAAGATTTTTGTGCCGACCCTTCTCTGGAACAACTTAAAGATGCTAATATAAAGAAGGACCAATGGAAGACCATCGCTAAACATTTTGATGTTCCCATCACGTCTCAGATGACTAAAGAGGTCATTAAGAATGTAGTTGTTGAACATCTAGTGCAAGAAGGTCAGTTGCTAGGAAATGCCATAGAAGAGTTAACTCCCATGTCAGCCTCTACGAGGACTATAATACACAGTCCCCAGGAAGAACAGGATAAGAGTAGGATAAGTCAATGGGAAATTGAGAAGCTTAAACTAGAATACCGGATGCATGAAAACAAATGCAACTACAGGCAGAAAAAGAAGGAAAGAAATGCAACTACAGGCAGAAAAGAAGCAAAAGAAATGCAACTACAGGCAGAAAGAGAAGAGAGAGAATTACAGGAAAAGAAAGAAGAGAGAATTTCAGTTACAACTTAGAAGGCAGGAGAAAGAGTTAGAAATTCAGGAGTTAGCCCTACGAAATGACGCTAAGTTTAGAGGGAAGAAATAGATATAAAGAAACAGTTAGCAAGCTTTAATCCTGCTACAGCTGCTCCGCTAGTTCCCCCTTTTGATGAATCTGATGTTGACGGGTCATTTCGCGCTTTTGAGAGCATTGCTAATAGGAATAAATGGCCCAAGGATCAGTGGGTGTCTCTCCTTGTCCCTAAGCTAGTAGGAAAAGCTTATAGGGTATACAACGGCCTTAGTGATGAGGTAGAATATGAAGAGATCAAAGGTAACATTCTAGACGCCTACTCTATCACTTCTGATGGATACAGACAGCAGTTTCGAAAGTATGTGAAACCAGAGTCTCACACCTATGTTGAATTCGCTAGTGAGAAACTAAGACAATTTAAGAAATGGTTAGCCGCCCTTAACATTACCACCTTTTCGGAGTTGCTCAATCTAATGGTCCTGGAAGAATGGAAGAACAAGTTACCTTTAATATTCTGAGGCATGTGGAAGAACGGGGAGAGAGTGATCTTATGTCTGCCGCTAAAGTGGCTGATGCGTTTGCTTTGTTGATGGGATCCCTGGGTAGTAGAGGTCGTGGTTCACTATCTAATGTTAGGTCCTCCTTTGGGGAAGGTTTTGGGGGCGCGGGTGGTAAGCCAACCGGATTCTCGCCAAATGCATATAATTCCCCCTGGTGTACATACTGTAAGAAGCCAGGTCACACGATCCAGAAATGTAGACACCCAAATTGCAAGGGTTCTCAACGTCAATTTTCTTTTGTGTCCCCTAGACCTAACACATTTGAGAACAAGAAACCAGTGGCCCTAGCTAACCCTGTCAACTCTCCTCTAGAACTTTATGACTCGTACATGTATCAAGGTAAAGTGTCCTGACTGATGGTAAAGACAAGGCAATAAATATCAAGGTTCTGCGTGATACAGGTGCTGCCCAATCCATCTTAAGGGAAGATGTCATCCCTAACATCAAACAGGCTTTCACTGGGGAGAAGGTGATCCTTACAGGTCTCGAATCACAGCTCTCCTATCCCTTGGCTAATATTAGCTTACAGTGCCCGTTCATTTCAGGAGAGGTTGAGGTAGCCATTAAACCTGGTGAACTGCCAGTACCGGGGTACATCTTGTACTGGGTAATGATCTTGCGGGTAACTTGGCTGTTCCAAACTTAATTGTTCTTGATTCTCCCTTAACAGAAAGTCCCACTAAGACCCTGGACGAAACATCCCTCACTTCTTCCCAGTGTGTGCAGTCACCAGGTCTCAGTCCAAGTCCCCTGCCCTTTCATCACCTCCTCCACCAATGATTGCCTCTACTGACAACTTGTATAATAACATCATTTCAAAGGAGAATTTGATTAATGCTCAGGAACAGGATCTCACTTTGGCTAAGATCAGACATGTGGCCAGTGAGACAAAGGATATGTCTAAATTGCCTTGTTTTTATTATCAGGAAGGAGTCCTGATGCGTGCCTACAGACCTCCTGAACTGAAACAACTAGACACCTGGTCAGAAACACATCAAGTTGTCATCCCTTGTCTGTAAGACCAGCCATTATAGAACTAGCTCATGATGGATTGTCAGGTCATCTAGGCATCCAAAAACCTACAAGAAGGCTCTTCAACATTTTTTTGGCCAGGAATGAAAAGGATGTGTCACACTATGTAAAACATGTCATATATGTCAAGTTGTGGGTAAGCCTAACGAACGCCTTGTGCCAGCTCCTCTGACGCCTATTCCAGTTCAGACGGAGCCCTTCGAAAAGATCATTCTAGACTGCGTAGGGCCCTTACCCAAAACCAAACGAGGGAATCAGTATTTGTTAACCCTCATGGATCCCACTACCAGGTACCCTGAAGCATTCCTCTTAAGAACATCACATCAAAGACCATTGTAAAACATCTAATACATTTTTTCACCTCGGTAGGAATTCCAAAACAAATTCAGTCTGACAAGGGTAGCAATTTCACTAGCCATTTTTTCCAACAGATAGTGAATGAGCTAAACATCGACCATGTTACCTCCTCGGCTTACCACCCCAATCCCAAGGCTGTCTGGAGCGGTTTCACCAAACATTAAAATCCATGATGAAGAAGTATTGCTTGGAGCATCAAGGAGACTGGGATGAAAGTATTTCTTTCCTTCTCTTCGCTTTAAGAGAATCTCCTCAAGATTCTTTAGGTTACTCCCTTTTGAATTACTCTATGGTAGACAGATCAGGGGGCCTCTCAAAATATTAAAGGATCAATGGTTTACTCAAAATACTCCTTCAAGCCCCAGTGTGTCTGACTACATCAGTAACCTTAAGAATAAAATCAGTGAAGTCAGATCTTTTGCTAAATCAAACTTCCTCAAATCTCAAACTAAAATGCAACAGAATTCTCTTCCCAAATCTGTCATGAGAAGTTTCAAACCAGGAGACAAGGTTTTACTTTTCTCCCCACTCCAGGCAATGCTCTTCACAGTAAGTTCATGGGACCTTATGTTGTGGCTCAAAACTAAGTCCATTAAATTATGTGGTCCACACTCCTGACCGTCGTAAGGATTCCCAACTAGTTCATATTAATCTAATGAAACCTTACCACTCCAGAGAACCAGAGGACGACTTGTCTCGCGCTGTACCTGTATGTCTGGTAGGAAGGAGTCTGGTCCTGTGCCCCCGAGGAAGAGTCCGACATCGAATTCCTCTTCTCGTCACCTAAAGGACGCCCCTCAAACAGCCAAATCATGTCCAACCTTGATGAGGTGTTTCTTTCCTTAACACCTTCACAACAGTCTGATCTTAAAAGTTATTGCTAGACTTTTCTGAAATCACAGGTGACCTTCCAGGAGTTTGTAATACTATCCAACATGACATAACATTAACATCTAATGACATCAAGCCTATAAGACAACCAGCCTATCGCATTTCACCCATTAAAAGAGACTTGATGAAAAAAGAGGTAGACTATCTGCTCTGTCATCACCTTGCAGAACCTAGTATATCTCCTGGGCTTCTCCTGCCTGTTAACATCTAAGCCAGATGGTAGTAGTCGATTTTGCACCGACTACAGGAAATTAAATAAAGTGACGGTGCCAGACTCCTACCCATTGCCTTTGATAGAGGACCTTATAGATAGTATAGGAGTAGCCAAATTTGTAACCACTATAGACTTGCTTAAAGGTTACTACCAGATTCCCTCTCGGACGAGGCCCAAATAATATCCGCCTTCATCACTCCCTTCGGACTATACCAATACACAGTGATGCCCTTTTGCTTGTCTAATGCTCCCGCCACCTTCCAGAGGGCTATAAATTACATAACTCAGGACTTGGAGGGCAACATCTACTTCACCGACCTGTTCCTGGGCGGCACCTTCCTCACCTACGGCACGGAGGTCATCAACTTCCCTGACATGGACCCCGAGAAGCGCATCGATCCCATGACACGCATCTTCCCCAGAGTCACCAAGTGCACCTTCAGGAAGTTCGGCCCTTCGGGAACCATCGAGACCCACGACACCATGTGTGTGCTGGCGGTTAACATCATCAGCAAGAAGATCTACATTTTCATCTGGTTCTGGCTGGTCTCTCTCACCACCATCACCGCTGTCTGGCTCGTGTATCGCCTCCTCGTCATCGTCTCCTCCGATGTGCGCTTCAAGCTTCTGCAGGTTCTTCCTTTGCGAGGTGCTGTGTCTGGTGGTGGGGGGTGGACAACATCATCGCCGACGCCTTATCAAGATCTCCCGTCTCACCTCCTTCATGAGCCCATTACGGAGGTCTTAGGGGGGAGGAAATGTTACGGCCCGCCCGTAACATGCATTACTACCATCACCTCCTCCGCTTGTTACCTCGTTCGCCACCTCTCCGCCTCCCTTCCACGTCACCGTCTCGTGAACCTTCCACGCCACCGTCTCGTGAACCTTCCACGTCACCGTTTCATGAAGCCCGCTACTGTCCCGAAGTTGGATTCACGCGGCCCTTTCGACTCAACCGAAAGTGTTGAGCCAGCTCTTGGCTTTCTGGATTGGGAGTTGAGATCCAAGCCTCAACCAGTGAACACACCGCCTCTTGGGTCTACCGTGGGATCAACCATCACCCAACATTTCACCACTGCGACACCGCATAAGTATCACTTCCCCTCGTCCGTGTTTTCCACATTGCCTCTATATAGGATTAGGATTATCGTTAGGTATTAAGTTGGGTTCTTTATTGTTGTATTTATTACTGTGTTATATGTATATGTGTATGTCCTTTTCCTGTGTTTCATGTTATATATCTGTGTTTCATGTTTCTTGTTATATATGTGTCAATTTCATTATGGGTTATTAAAATAGCTTTTTAAAGTGACCCCCTTTTGCATTTCCTCACCAGTTGAACCTGCAGTGTTTTTTTTTTTTTTGTTATTGTTCACCGGCTCTCCGATGCCAATCTTACCAGTTTAACCGGTGTGTGTGTGTGTGTGTGTGTGTGTGTGTATATGCATTTGTGCTGATGTGTATGTTTATAATTTGTGCTGATATATATATATATATATATATATATATATATATATATATATATATATATATATATATATATATATATATATATATATATGTATGTATGTATACATACGTGTATGTATGTATGTATATGTCCATATGTTATTTGTGTATGTGCGCATGTGTTATCATTAGTTATTATTTATTACTTCATTATAATTTTTGTTTACGTGTGTGTATGTGTGTTCATTATTTATTATTTATTACTTCATTATCATTTTTGTTCACGTGTGTGTGTGTGTGTGTGTGTGTGTGTGTGTCTTTCCAATTCTAACTCCTCTCGAGATTTCTGGCATCTAGCCAATAATATCTCTAACAACTTTACTTCTTCATCTTTCCCTCCTTTACTTCATCCAGATGGCTCTACAGCTGTCTCTTCTTTTTCTAAAGCTGAACTCTTCGCTCAAACCTTTGCTACCAACTCAACTTTGGATGATTCTGGGCATATTCCTCCTACTCCTCCACCCTCTGACTACTTCATCCCTAAAATTAAAATTCTTTATAAAGACGTTTTCCTGGCCCTCTCTGGCCTTGATTCTCGGAAGGCTTACGGTCCGGATGGAGTCCCTCCTGTTGTTCTCAAAACTGTGCTTCCGAACTCGCTCACTGCCTGGTCAAACTCTTTCATCTGTGTCTCTACTTCTATTTATCCTTCTTGCTGGAAGTTTGCTCACATTCAACCTGTCCCTAAAAAGGTGACCACTCCAATCCTTCTAACTACCGCCCTATAGCTTTGATTTCCTGCCTTTCTAAAGCCTTTGAGTCTATCCTTAATAGGAAGATAATGAGGCATCTATCAGCTCACAACCTTCTCTCTGATTGCCAGTATGGTTTCCGTAAAGGCAGATCTACTGGTGATCTTCTTACTTTCCTAACTGAATCTTGGTCATCCTCTTTTAGGGACTTCGGTGAAACCTTTGCTGTCGGCCTTGACATATCGAAAGCCTTCGATAGAGTCTGGCACAAATCTTTAATTTCTAAACTACCCTCCTACGGATTCTATCCTTCTCTCTGTACCTTCATCTCCAGTTTCCTTTCCGATCGTTCTATTGCTGCTGTAGTAGACGGTCACTGTTCTTCCCTAAAACTATCAACAGTGGTGTTCCACAGGGTTCTGTCCTATCACCCACTCTCTTTCTATTATTCATCAATGATCTCCTAAATCTGACTCAATGCCCTATCCACTCCTATGCTGATGATACCACCTTGCATTATTCAACAGCGTTCAACAGACGCCCAACCCAACAACAATTAAATGACTCAAGGCGAGATGCTATAGGACGCCTAACTTCTGATCTTTCACTTGTTTCTGATTGGGGCAGAGAAAACCTGGTTTTGTTCAATGCCTCAAAACTCAATTTCTACAACTATCTACTCGACATAACCTTCCAGACAACTATCCTCTCTTCTTCAATAACACTCAACTTCCCCTCTCCTCTACATTAAACACACTCGGTCTATCCTTCACTAAAAATCTAAACTGGAAATTTCACATCTCTACTCTTGCTAAATCAGCTTCCAAGAAGTTAGGTGTCCTGTGGCGTCTTCGTCCATTTTTCTCTCCCTCCCAGCTGCTTGCTATGTACAAAGGCCTCATCCGCCCATGTATGGAGTATGGCTCTCATGTCTGGGGGGGATCCACACACAGCTTTACTAAACAAGGTGGAATCTAAAGCTTTTCGTCTTATCAACTCTTCTCCTCTAACTGACTGTCTTGATTCTTTAAGTCACCGCCGCAATGTTGCATCTTTATCTGTCTTCTACCGCTGTTTTCATGCTGTCTGCTCTTCTGAACTTGCTAACTGCTTGCCTTCCCCCCTCCTGCGGCCTCGCTGCACAAGACTCTCTACTTCTTCTCATCCCTATTCTGTCCATCTTCCTAATGCAAGAGTTAACCAGTATCTTCACTCCTTCATTCCCTACACTGGTAAACTCTGGAACTCTCTACCTGTGTCTGTATTTCCACCTGCCTATGACTTAAACTCTTTCAAAAGAGGAGTGTCAAGACACCTCTTACGTTAACTGGACCCTCCTTTTAGATTTTTTTGTTTTTTCTCTACTTTCCTCTTAACAGGGCCTGGCAACCAGCGGGATTTTTTTTTTTCACTTTGTTTTCCCTTGGCCAGTGCCCTTGTAATGTAAAAAAAAAAAAAAATGTGTGTGTGTGTGTGTGTGTGTGTGTGTGTGTGTGTATGTGTGTGTGTGTACTTATATTTATGTATATATGTATTTTTTGTACTGTTAGTATTATCATTTTTCACGTTTCTATTTGCCCCAGTTTGGTACATAATCTAGAGGTAGGAGAGGCTCAACAGGCGTTTATTGTCTCCTTTGGCTAATTATCAGGTCCATAATAGAGCCTTGGCTCACTGGACCTTGGCTATATAACACCAACAAGTTTAGTATGTAATGTATTGAACAGCCAATAAAATGTATCAATATCAATCTCTCTCTCTCTCTCTCTCTCTCTCTCTCTCTCTCTCTCTCTCCTAATCTTTTTTCGCTTTTTCTATTTTTTTCTTTAACATTCTTTGTTATCATTATTTTCATCTTTCACCTCTCTAGAACCACATTTTCACACTTCTCTTTCTGTCTCTTTTGTTTGCCAATAAACCATTTTCCTTTTCTTTCGTTTTTGTTTTTTTCCTTGTCTTTTTTTCTTTCATTTCCCATTTTTCATCTCAATTTCTTTCAGCTCTGCTTTTTAATGTTTTTCTTCCATTCATATACTTTTTTTTTATATTTCACTTAGTTTTTCCCTTTCTTTTTTCACTCCTAACTTGTTTACTTTTACGAATTATGCATTAGAGAACATATAGTAAATGTTTATATATATATTTTTTTTCCTCTATTAGAAAGAAATATTATTAATATAGAATATGGATTAGTAGAATTTATGGTACACTTGCTCGTTCCACACCTTCAGTAATACAAAGTTATTTTTTTGCAAGAGGGAAAATACCCAAGGGCAACAAAACATTATAAAAAAGGCCCACTTGAATGCAAATTACTGAAAAGATAAGTAAAAAAAATAGCCAAAATTCAGGGACAAATGTCTTGAAACCTTCCTCTAAAAAGAAGACAAGTTGTAGGAAGATGGAAGTACAGAACCAGGCAGGGAGAATTTCCAGAGGAAAGTATAGATGATTGAAGTACTGGTTAACTCTTGTATTTGAGAGTTAGGGATTAGAAGAAAAAGGAAGTCTTGTGCAGCGAGACCGGAAGAGGAGGGAAGACATGTACTCTACAATATACGTAGAACAACAAGCATGAATAAAGAAATAAAAGATAGAAAGAGATGCAACATTTCGGCGGTGAGAAAGGGGCTGGGCACAGTCAGTCAGAGGATGGGAGTTGATGAGACGAAAAGCTTTTGATTCCACCCTATCTAATAAAACTGTAAGAGTGGAACACTTCCAAACATGCGAAAAGTACTCCATACAAGAACGGATAAGGCCCTTATACAGAGGTAACAGTTGTAGGGGCGAGAAAAACTGGTGGGGACACCTCAGAACGCCCAACTTCATAGAAGCTGCTTTAGCAAGATATGAGATATGAAGTTTCCAGTTAAGATTATAAGTAAAGGACAGGCCAAGGATATTCAGTGCAGAAGGAGACAGTTGAGAGAGGGGATAGTTGTCTAGAAGGTTGTGTCGAGTTGATAGATGGAAGAATTGAGTTTTTGAGCCATTGAACACTACTATGTTTTCTTTCCCTCAATCAGAAATCTTATAAAGATCAGACATCCCTGCGTGATCTATTGACATCCTGAAGGGTTCGTCGTCTCTGAAAGAACATGGAAAGATGTAAGGTAGTCTACCACAGCTGCAACAGAACAGTCAGGAAGGACACTTGAGATAAAGTTGCATAGAGAAGGATAGAAACCCTAAGAGGGCAGTGTTCAAATCAAAGCTCTCTGCCAGACTCTATCAAAAACTTTTGATATGTCTAATGTGACAGCAAAGATTTCACCGAAGTCTCTAAAAGAGGACGACCAAGACTCATTAAGAAGCGCCAGATGATCACCAGTAGAGCGACCTTGACGGAAGCCATACCGGTGATCAGAGTTTGGCCAAGCAAGGTGTAAACACGGAAGCACAATTTTTGAGAACAATATGAAGGACTCCATCAGGTCCATAAACCTTCCGAGGGTTTAGGCCAGCGAGGGCATGGAAAACATCACTAAGAAAAACCTTTATGAAAGGCATGAAATGTAAGTAGGAGGAGGAGAGGGAGGGACAAGCCCAAAATCATTTAAAGTGGAACTATGCGTGCTTTGGGATCCTGGAGATATCCAAGCGCACGGGTTCGAATCCTATCCACGGTCTGAGTGTAGGTTGGGTTTCCTCACTCGGGGCAACGATTCCCTAGCGGGTGGGCTTTAAGATAGGAGGTACCCTAAAAAGTATTCCCTTTAGCCCATAAATTCCCGTGAAAAAGCCCACATGGTATAAAAAAAAAAAAAAAAAAAGGTTTGAGAGGAGAGTTCGGCTTTAGAGACAAATGAGATGTCGGTGGTGCCATCAGGATGAAATAAATGAGGTAAAGATAAAAAAGTAAAGTTATTGGAGATGTTTTTGGTCAGATGCCTGAAGTGACAATGGGACATAGAGTGTGAAAGATTTTGACATCTTCTATTTATGAAGGACTGTTTGACATGTTGAAGAATAGACTTGACATAATTCCGGGCAAAAATATAAAGTGCATGAGATTCAGGAGATTGAAGGCCGAAGTACTTTTTGTAGCAACCTCTGTATCATGTATAGGACGAGAACAGGCTGTATTAAACCAAGGTTTAGAAAATTTAGGTTAAGAAAAAAATAATGAATATGCGCCTACATTAAAGACACTATCATCTGTGTTATGCGTTCAGCACACAGAGATGGGTCTCTGACACGGAAACAGTAATCATTCCAGGGAAAATCAGCAAAATACCTCCTCAGGTCCCTCCAACTGGCAGAGGCAAAATGTCAGAAGCACCTCCGTTTTGGGTGATCATGAGGAGGAATTGGAGAAATAGGGCAAGATACAGAAATGAGATTGTGATTGGAGGAGCCCAAAGGAGAATATAGGTTAGCAGCATAAGCCGAAGGATTAAAGTTAAGGAAAACATGTTGGGCGTATGTCGAAGACGATCAGGAATGCGAGTAAGGTGTTGCACCTGTTGCTCTAGGTCATGAAAGATAGCAAAGCTGAAGGCTAGTTCACCAGGTCAGTGAAGTGAGATGAAAGCCAAAGCTGGTGGTGAACACTGAAAGATCCAATAATGGAGATCTCCGCGAAACGATGAGGGATAGAATGTGCTCCACTTTGGAAGTTAAATAATTAAGATTAAGGGGAGAAATAGACAGCACATATAAGTTTAGTTAGAAAGTGACTATTCAGTGAAAGCCAGATGGTGAAAAACTCGGAAGATTCAAGAGCAAGTTAAGTCGCTGCCAACATAGACGCAACATCCAGCTTTAGAACGAAAATGAGATAGAGCAAGGATGGAAATGAAAAAGGGCCACTGTCAGTTGCCGCAGACAGCTGTGTTTCGGTGAGGAAAAGAAGATGAAGTTTAGTAGAGGATAGATTGTTTTCTACAGATTGAAAATTAAATCTAAGACTGCGAATGTTGCAGAAGTTAATGAAGAATAAGTTAA